>NW_007245724.1:440191-457150 GCF_000164805.1 Carlito syrichta
CCCCATCTCTCTCTTTCCCCCTCTCTTTCTCTCCCTTTGTGTCTGTCTCTTTGCCTGTGTCCTTCCCCTATAGGGTCTTTTTTTCCTCTTTTTCTGTTCTTTCCTATATTTTATTGTCAAGCTTATTTTATCCAGCTGTTTCAATAATTTTTTTTTACCTTTTCTTTATCTTTATGAAACTCATATAAACTTCAAAGAAATGAGGTCTTCTGATCTTCTCAGATTTTTGCCTGTAAAGGTATTCATTCTTATGTTATTGATTACATGACATCTTCCAAATAGCTTTCTACTTGGAACAGCTTTTCTGCATTATTAATACCGCTACTTCCCTGGTTCCTAGATGTCGGACCCGGCAGCCATCTTTGACTCAGTCTTCGTTGTTATCTTCTCTCAACAACCAAGTCTTATTGATTCTTCTTTGGAAACGCTTTCTTCCAGCCGGGCACGGAAGCTCACACCTGTAATCCCAGCACTTTGGGAGGCGAAAGAATTGCCTGAGCCCACAGGTTCGAGACCCGCCTAGGCAACTTGGCGAGACCTCATCTCTACAAAAAAAAATTAGTTGGGTGAGGTGGCATGTGCCTGTGGTTCCAGCTCACTCTGAAGACTGAGGTGGAAGTGTTGCCAGAGCCCAGCAGGTCGACACGAGGGTGGCTGTGAGTGTGCCACTGCATTCCAGCCTGGGCAGCGGAGTGAGACTCATACTCAAAAAAAAAGGAAAGAAAGAAAATGTCACGTGGGTGCTGGATGGGAGCTGAAGGACCCACTTCCCAGCTCACTCACACGGTTCTTGACCAAAGGCTTACATCCCTAACTGTGGCCAGACACCCTGGCTCCTTGCTGTGTGGCCTCACAGAGAAGCTTGGGCATCCTCACGACTGGCAGCAAGCAGTTCCAGAGAGAGCAGGGAGAGTCCGCAGTGCCTTTTGTCCTGGTCTCCTAAGTCACATCTCTCACTTTTTTCTGTCCATCACAAGTGAGGCACTGTGTCCGGGATGTGGGCAGAGCAAGGGGTCTCGACTCCGCCTTCTGAAGGCGAGGATCTCAAAGAATGTGTGGACATGTTTTTCCATCGCCGTAAGACCAAGTCTGCATCTTTTACTTAGGTGTAAGTGTCTGCCTGCGTGGCCCGCTCAGCTCTTCTTTGCATCTGAACTCCAGCTCAAGCTCCCTCCTGAAACATTTTACTGTCTTTTAAAATTATTTTCTATCTTGGTTCTTCTCCTTAGAATCTATAGCCATACCCTTTCTTGTCTTTTTAATGTCCATAAATAAATGCATAAAACATGTGCATTTAATACAAGGGATATTGCAGACACCAGTGTGGTCACCTCCACGTCAAGAGCTGCACACACTATTCCCCAGGTGGCATCCCCTTCTCCCCTGGAGGTGACCACCGTCCTCACTCTTACAATGACCAGTCAGAACTAGAAGCGAGTTACTGACCTACAAGAGAAAGAAAACAGCACAGCAGCCAAAGGAAAACAGCACAGCAGCCAAAGGAAAATTGGAGAACGTCTTGTGAGAAGCAGAAGATTCTTACACACGACACAGAACAAATTATAAAAGAAACAGACTAACAGAGAGGACTGCATTCGGTTTAAAACCTCTGCTCTTCAAAAGCTACCATTAAGAAAATGAAAACAAGCCGGATGCGGTGGCTCAGCCTGTAATCCCACACTTTGGGAGGCCGAGACGAGTGGATTGCCTGAGCCTACAGGTTCGAGACCCGCCTGGGCAACTTGGTGAGACCTCATCTCTACAATAAATCAAAAAGTTAGCCGGGCGTGGTAGCGTGCACCTGTAGTTCCAGCTACTTGGATGGCTGAGGCGGAAGGATCGCTGGTGCCCAGCAGGTCGAGGCTGCGGTGGCTGGGAGCGGTATGGAGGCGTTCTGACTCGCAGTTGTGGTCATGGGCACATGGTGTGTGCATGGGTCTAGCCTCACTGCAGAGTGGCTGCTCGTTATTTTCCATAGTTAGATCCCAATAAGATCAACCTAAAGTGCAAAACAATGTTGCCTTGGGCGAGTCTATGCTTCCTGTCCCCTGGGATTCTGATCCAAGGTGTGTTCCGTTGTCTCACGTCCTCTTTATTTTCTGTCTTTTTTTCTTTCACTGTGTTTTCACTCAATTTATTCTAATTTAGCTGACTGCTCACAAATTTTTTTTTCTTTTTTCTTTTAGAAAGCAGGATTCATCGAGAGGATAGAAAAGCTCCCACGCAGAGGGTATCCAAAGCGGTTGCCCTGCTCACATTCTCTTGTGTACTTTCAGTCTTCTGCTGTTTGTGCCCAAGGGATTCTAGTGTCTGGTGTTTTTTTTTTAATGTGTAGTATTTCTGTTCAGCTCTATTTCGTCTTCTATTTGACATTGCTGCTGCCTCCTGTGCCTGGCTGATGTTTTCAAGTTTGTCATGGTTTTCTTTAAAGTTTGTTTCTGGTTGTCCTCATGTCCGTTATCGGCCATAATGTTTCTGCTGGTGCATTGCACACGTTGCTGGTCTGTCTGCTCACTACTGATGGCCTGTGAACCTTCTTTATGGGTCTTCCATAGAGAACTGTGCCTCTGCCTCTTCTGGGTGCCTGAGAGCTTGACTGGTTGTGAGCACCTCGACCAAGGTGGGGCTTCCAGCCAACCCTGGCTACTTGTTCTTTGAGGCAGGTCTTGGTCTGTGGCCACAACTTCTCAGGAATGGTTTTTTTCTTGTCTGTTTTACTCGGGCCAGTAATAGAGTCTCTGTAGTCCTGTGACTTAAGGGGAGGGACCTGGATTCAGATAGGGTTTGCCTTTACCTTGAAGGGGTGCCCTCTTGGGATACAGATCAGTGACCCCACCACACCCCTTTCTCTGAGTTGCACCAGAACCGGACCCCAGGTGTGGGGTAGTTGATGCCATCTGGGGCACAAGAAGTGTTGGTATGCCAATATCCTGCTAGCTTTTCTCATTATAAGCTTTCATTCCAAAATTGCCTCAACTTTTTCACTATATTTTCATCTCTTAAATGCTTTTAAAGAGTTGTGGTTGAGTTTTAATGGGTCAGTTAATCTGGATAACTTAGTGTGCCTTTACTAAATGTAAGCATGTACCCTAAAAATGTCCCGCCTCACTTAGCTCTGTGATTGGTCTGTCTTGGTGAAAACTTGGCCTCAGTAGCCTTGTCCCATGCCGTTTACACCTGCTTGTGGTCAATGACAGCTTCCTGGAAATGGCAGTGGACTGTGGCTGCAAAGTAAGTCACACAAGCATGGCAAGGAATTGACATCAGGGTCACTAAAGCCAAGGTTGCACTTATTATACTACATATTACTTTTTTTGTTTATTTGTTTGTTTTTGTTTTTGTTTTTTTTGAGTTGGAATCTCACTCTGTCGCCCAGACTGGAGTGCAGTGGCTGCTCCCGGCCACCGCAGCCTCGCCTGCTGGCCTCCGGCGATCCTTCCGCCTCAGCCTTCCAAGTAGCTGGAATTACAGGCATGTGCTACCACGCCCAGCTGATTTTTTGATTTATTGTAGAGATGAGGTCTCGCCGCCCAGGCGGGTCTCGAACCCGCGGGCTCAGGCAATCCACTCACCTCAGCCTCCCAAAGGCGCGGGATTACAGGCTGAGCCACCGAGCCCGGCTGTACATATTACTTTTAATTAAGAAACATTACTAGCTGATCTTAGTATTATCTCTTGACTAAAAAACATGTTGTATGTCCTTGTATTTTCACTACATGACCTTTATAGGATTTGGTGAGGCCAGATGCAGACTGAGAGAAAAAATGAAGAGTTGTACAGTTTGTTGTGCCCGCAGTTCTCTGGACAAACACAGGCCACCACACAGGGCCACTCCGGGGTCGGTTCCAGGTGGGGGGGGGACGGGGACAGTGAGCAAGTGCCTGTGTTGTGGCTTCCACAGGAAGGAACAGTTGAGGCCAGGTAAACAGGTTTAGGATCAACTGTTCTGAATAATTTCAGTGGCTCCAGGGCTTAGGGGCTGTTCCCGGGTTGGTTGGTTGGATGTTTTTTCTGGTACCTGGCCCTGAGGGATTAGGGCAGGAGTTGTGGCCAGAGCATGAGAGCCTGTAAGGTAGGTGGTTGGGGATGTGGGCTCTGCTGTCCGGGGAGAGAAACTGACCAGCCTCTAGCCAGGCTCTCCAGACTAAAGTCCGGGCGACACTTAAAGCCGCGGGTCTTACACCTTGAAGCAAAGTCTCGTGTGAGGGCCTATGCCAAGGATGTACGGCCCGTGCCCTGGCAGACCAGAACTGCCTGGCCTTGATTATGTGCGTCACTGTGTTGAAGTGGTAGGTGGGAAAGTGCAGCTGCGATGGTGGAGACCTCATGCCTGACGGTGCTTCTCCTTGGCGACGGGCTGCCCCTGCCGTCCTGCAAAGATTGAGCCCTCCCCTTTCCAGCACATTGGCTTCATCATCAGGCGGTAGGCTTTGATGACTAGAAACTGGAAATCGCTCAGAGAAAGCTCTTGTCACATGGCAGGTCCCCTGTGTCAAGTTTAAGAGAAAGGCAGTGCCACCCCTCTGTGTGTCTCCTTACTTTTTCCATGATTCTCAGGATAAAAAAAGTAACTCGTCAGCTTGGTTTAATGTTATTTTGTATTGCGATAACTAGATTATTAAAGTGATACATACTAACTCTGTCATAATGAGCTTATTACTATTTTATACACTTTCTTTAATATAATAGTAAATTGACATGAAAATACCCAAATCTGCTCTGACTCGGGACCTTAGTACCTTTGTATTCAGCAGAAGATTAGCATCCTGGCTCTCCGTCTCTCTATTACATTCAGAACCACACCTTGCCATTTAAAGTGTCCAGTACTTTCGTTTACAAATGTGTCCAAAGTACAGAAACAAGAACAGACACCTGGAAGCCCATGCTGATTTATGTGAGTGGCCATCCTTTTCCAAGCATTCTGCTGGATGGAGAAATGCAGGTGAATAAGGCCCCGCCCCCCAGGAAGGTACGCCACCCACACCCACTAATTGCTTCTCCTCCTAGTAATCATCACTAGTGGTCACTAGATTTTCTATGTATTTCTTGACAATTTTAAATCTTCTGTCTTTCCCATGGGACTGCCAGCTTCTTGAAGTAACTTTTCTCCTTTATAATCCACCATACCCCAGCTCCTGAAAGAGTACCAGGCACCAGGAAGCACTCAGGAGGTATTTGCTGAATGAAAGAAAAGCTGGTGAATTTTTTCCATGCTCGTTTCTTTCCCAGGCCAAACTGTCCTTCTGATTTTGATTCTCTCTAGAGAGTTTCAGCTTTTGATGCACATTAGACCCTTTCAAGCATGATACAGTCTAAAGCACTTCCATATTTAAGAGACCTCACTAAGAGGCCCGAATCTCTACAGCTGTACCCTGCCATATAGTGAAACTTGTTTCTCATCTTACACACATTCGAAAATCCTAAGAATAAAGGAATGCATAGTCTGAAACATAGGCACTAGGATTAATTGTGTGAAATAATTTTTTAAAAATCAGTAATGCTCATAATTAAGGTCATGCTTCCAGAGGAGAAAATATTGCCCAGAATAATATGGCTGGGATTATTTATCCAATCCTGCTTGGACTCTTTGTCTGAAATCTAAATGAACACACACTGGTTGCATGACACAGACTTCTGTGAACTGTGCATGTGCGTCCACTCTAGTGTGTGAACGTCAATCTTCTGTGAACATCAGTCTTCATGGAAACATGACAGCCTGTAGCATCGTGCTGGACACTTGATCAATTTCCTTAAATGTGTGTAGGTGGTTTGAGAATTGTTGAAATTGTTTTTTCCAAGGAGTTTGCTGGCTGGCAGTGCAAGGACCCAGGAAGAATCCTTGCAGCCTGGATGCGGGAGGACAGTGCTGGCTTTATGGGCAAGCAGAGCGGTGGCTCCAGATAGCTCTGACTTAGCGGAGTTTTTGGGAATGAGTCCCTGTCACAAGACGCTGTCCGTTCTCCTGTCAGTCATCACCCCATCGTGGTTTAGTTCACTGAACTGTGGAGGCTGTTTTCACGGGGCTTTTGGCTTGATTGCAGCTAAAACTCAAAGGCTGTGGGTGTAGCCCTGTGGCTCCAACAGCCGTGACCGTGAGCTCAGCCTGGGTGTTCATGCAATGACCAGAAGGCAGTGGATCTTCTACGTTCGCGCACCTCTGTCTGCCATCAGGGAGGGCCGCTCCGTCCTTCCCAGCGCTCGCGGGGTCTGCCTGTCTCCACCCCTGCCGCCTCGGTCGGCCCCAGCGTCTCTCACCTGGGCTCCTCAGCAGCTGCGGCTCAGGCCCACACACCTCGGCCGATCTCATTTCCCCTCATTTTCTATTCCTTAGTTCTTTCCTCAACTTCACATTCCAGAGAAACCTTTCTGACCCGAAGGTCTTGTTATCTTAATTAGAATCGGAGATCACTGTTACTAGTTGGAAAGATCGAGATTGTCCCAAGCACCAGTGCTTTCAAAGCGGCTGCCCGGGGGGCTCGGTGGGGGGAGCGTGGTTGTGTGGTGGCTGCCTGGCCGGGCTCTAAAAGACAGCAGCAGTGAGCACAACCCTCAGGGGGCCCTGCCCTCATAGAGCTTCTGTTTCAGCAGGGGACACGGACAGTGAACAAGAGGAAACAGTCAGCCATCGATAACAGAGCTAAAGAAAGAAAGGGCTGGTCTGGCAGGACCCTCAGAGAACATCTGCAGAGATCGGCATCCCCCATTCTGTGGCAGCCCTGCGGAGCCCAGTGACCCTCCTCTCCGGCCTTCAGCTGTGCAGCTCAAGGCGCTGGAGGAAGCGCGTGGCCACTGGGGCGGCCTCACTTGTCACTAGTGATCCTGGAAGGGGCCCTTTGTGCCCCAGGCTGTCCCTGTGCGGTTCACCCCCATTCCCACTCCTCTGCAGCGCCTGCCCATTCCCGCTTCGGTCGAGACCCTCGATTCCTGTCTCACTGAGAAAGAGAAGCAGTCAGGAGAGAACTTCCGCCAGGCACAGTGGCTCATGCCTGTAATCCTAGCACTTCGGGAGGCCAAGGCAGGAGGACCACCTGAGCCTAGGGGGCAAGGCTGCAGTAGCCATGATGGTGCCGCTGCACTCCAACCTGGGCCACAGAGTGAGACCCCAACTCAGAAACCCAAACCAAAAGGCAGTGAACTCCCAGTTTCCATCCCCGCGTGTCTGTTCCTCCCTGCCTCTGTCCCGCCTGCTTTGCTGTGATCCGGCCTAAGGCCACACGCTTCTCTATCCCTGGAGTCCATTGTGGTTTGCTGTGGCGCCTCCTTGTTGGACTGTCAACTAATTACAAAGAATCTTTTTAAAAACAGTTTTCCATGAAAACAGAATGTGTAGCAAAGCAACGTAAAATAGCTAACCTAACTGCAGGAGGTTGCTTGGGTTATTTATGGAACAGTGTAGCTCTCAGAGCATCTCATAAACCGCAGCATGTCCTGCAGACTTTACATGTGGCGACTGGAATTAGGGACGGTCCACGTTCATTCTGATTCTTTAGCTTTTCTGTTGCCTTACCGTCCCTGGCTTGCTAGTTCTTGACTGTCCTTGAGACATTTCCCCATACTTTTCAATTCTTATCACCATCTCCTTTCAAGTTCAAGTGGACATTAATTGTTGTCATTGCCTTTCCTTCTGCCATTCTAGTTTGTTGCCTGGCAGCTTTTAATAAATCCATAGCAGCTACTCAGGAGAGAATCTTCCTGTGGATGCTCTTATTAAAGACAGGAGGGAAAGAACCAGGTCTTTCCAGCCAGTGTACATTCTTCTGCTTTTGTGACACTTTGTTTTTATTCCCTGGATCAGAACACTATTTTTATTAAGTATAAAAAGTCCCATATTCTTTGGCATTTTTGGTAGTTAAAATAGGTTGAGGATTACTTAAAAGTAAGCTAGTTGTCAAAAATAAAATTGGTCATATTTTCTACATACTTGGACATTTTTTCAATTTTGTTAGATAGTTTTTTTGAAAGGCATAGTTCAGTTAAATGTTTCTTGGTTATATGATAATTTTTATAAAATTATAAAAAGGTTATAAGCTTTGTATTCAAACAAGGCTTCATTGTCTGTATTTAGGATTTTACATAGGAAAATCTGGTTTTTGTAGGATATAGTTAGTCTTTGCCTGATATGCCTGTGTTGGATGTTTAAACCACCAAGTTAGAAATGGAAATACATTCCAATATACTAGGAAAGGCTTTCTGTGTGTCTCTGCTGCGTCACTAAAATCATGTTGCTATGCTCTGACGTGTCAAAACTAAAATGTTTACCTTCCAAGTAGAAAGTATGTCACAGCATTATACTATAAGAGTAGCTTCCTCCATGAGAAGAGAACCTTCCTTCATGTGTTCCACACCAGAGAGCTGTGTGATGTTTCCAGCACCGAGGAAGCAGCACAAGCCTGGCACGGGGCGCTCTGGCACCTGGCAGGCCAGCCTGAGTCTGAGCCCGCCCAGCCCCGCCCTCCACACTTGTCTGTAAACTCATGTGTCGTTCTGAGACTACATCTGTATGACAGCAAGTGTGAGGCGACGGCCCTTGGTCCAGTCCCTCTCCCCCACTGCGAGACCCTGTTGCAGTGGTGCCTATAAAATACTGTCAATAAACACGTTCTAAAATACAGAATGTGTTGATCCATGCCCAGCACTGAAGAGACTTCGGAAGCAGACAACAAGCACCGACAGGGCTCAGAGCAGCGTTTATACGTGTAAGAGGCTGTTGTGTTTGGAGTAAACCTTGCCAAGTGCAGGAGGGGCACATGAGAAGCTGTTGTTCTGGCTTCACTTTTAATCGCACACAATGTCACTAGTTCTAGAGCGGACTGGCTTATAGGCAAGATTTGTAGATACAGGTTGTGTCTTGCCTCTTTGGAGAACATAATAGTTAACTTATTAGTATATAATATTTATAGCTGTAATGTATCTCTACTAGTCTTACTTAAACGAGAAGTTGTTTCTATTTTATAGGTTAAATTTTTTTAAAACCCTATGGAAAAAAATAAGTGATTTTCCCTACCAGATACCAAAATATTTAAAGCAGTATTGATATGGGCCTAGATAATTTGAACAGAATACAGAAAAACAGAAACCATGTGAAAGTGGAAATTTTCATCATGATAATGGTAGATTTCAAGTCAAAGATGATGTTAGAAAAATAGAAAAGCATTTAAAATATTTTTATTTCACATATTAAAAAAATTCCAGATGGATTAAAGAACTAAATATAAAAAAGAAGTCATTAGAAGAAATAAGATTATTTTTATTCTCTTGGAATGTTTCTAATCGAAACAAAACACAAAATTCCAGAAAGAAAATATTATTGATCAAACCATAAAAATTAGAATTATATGTGAAGAAAGATGCTAAATGAAGATAAATGACAAATGGCATACTAGAAAAATAAAACAAAGGATTAATATGCAAAATTCATCAAGAGTTCCATAAACATTTAAAGAAGGGCCAACAACCTTATAGAACATTGGATAAAGAACATGACTTAACAGCACACAAGAGCAGAAACGCAAAGCTCCTTTGAGCACATCATAGCAAGTTCAGCCTCATTGTTCATTGAAGAGATGCGAATTTCAGCAATAATTTTACCCAGCAAACTGGCACAATGCAAGAAGATGGTTGACCTCCGGTGTCTGCAAGTTCATAGGGAAATGGGAGTACTCGTACACGTTAGCAGGAATGTGCATTGGCACATCCTTTTATAAGGTGACATGGCAAAATCGGATTAAACTTAAACTGTGCAGATCCTTTTGCAAATCCTGGTGGAGGAATGTGTCCTGCGAATTTTGCATGTGTGTGAACATGCAATGACACACCTGTCCCCTCAGGTAGTCGGGGCGCTCATGTCTTCACCCGCGACTCTTCCAGCAGCCTCCTGCACTCTGGTCTCTCTGCCATTGGGCTTTTCGCATTCCAGTCTACCTTTCGTATTGAGGCTGGAGTTATTTTACTCAAAAGTGAACATCGTCTGGCCCTGTCTCCTGAAGGACTTCTGTTTCCTTGCTGCCTGCCGTGTTTTCACAGTCTTTTCTTGTTGTATCTACAGTCTGCTTCGCTGTCTCCTTCCCTCTTGCTCCTTGTGCTCCAACCACCCTGAGCAACCGCCCGCTCGGCCCGCCCTTTACAGCTGCTGGTCTGCACATCACTTACTCGTCATGCCTTTAGTGAGCAGGCTCTGTTCTAGAGGTAACAGGGATGCGGAGGACCGAGGTTACTATTTTTTTGAAGATTAAATTACTGGTGGGGAAGTAGAAATTATCAAGGAAATACGCACATGCATGTCTAAATTTCGTGCCTGAAATTTGAAATAAACCAATGTGCTAATGAACGGTTGGGTGCCTGGGGGTGGGTAGACAAGGAAGAACCTGTGAGGAAATGAATCTTCAGGGGAGATGCAAGATACAAAGGATCCTGTCATTTAAAGATCAGGAGAAAGAACCTTCTAAGCAGAGAGAACACCTCGCTCAAAGACCCCAAGGCAGGAGCACATTCGGCATGTTTGAAGTAAGAGAAATAATATGCAAAACTGTGTCTCGCTATGTTACATGTCTAAGATCTTTTGGCAGAAAGGCCCTGCTGTTGAGGGTCCACCACATGGAACACATGGTTTCCTGGGATCCCCAGAACAGGGACCGAGAGGGATAGAGAGGAGCGTGGACGCCCAAGAAAGTCAACTTGGAAGTGGTACGGCTGATTAGCTTTGACCTCTGTCGGCCAGAACAGCACGGGAGTCTGGGAAATGGGCACGCATGGAAGGCGTGGTGAGTACTGCTGTCTCGCTGCAGGCAGGGGCCTGGTCACAGATGGTTCTCTTAGACAAGTTAGAGAGTTTTAGTTGGGAAAGAAAGCCACTGGCAGTTTTAAAATGAAAGTAAAACAAACTTGCATTGAATAAATGAACGAACATGCAATATGTCATAAGAGGAGTCGCCTGATCTGGTTTTTGTTTTTAGAAAATATTGTTCTGGAGAATGGACGCGAGCCAGAAGGCTGGGACCTCGTGGAGGGCTGTGAGAAGTCTTGTTGGAGACAAGGAGGGAGGGAAAGACGGCTCGGTCAGAGTCTAGTGTAGATTAGAGGGAACGAAGGGTGCCAGTGGCTTGGGTGTGGAATGTGAGGGAGCGCTGGGCGTCGAGGATGGTCTGGTGGGCTCCTCCATGCTGTTCCCTTCAGTGGGTGTTCCTTCCCCACTCTCCAGCTGGAGACACATGGCCCTGGCAGACCCTTGTTTCCAGGCTGATTCTCCTGTCCTGTTTCTGGCCTCCACACGCAGGCGTGACCGTCTGAACTCCCTTCTTCTCCTTGCCCTGCCTTTGTCCGTCTAACTCCCTTTATCTTTCATGCATCAGCTCAGCAGCCTGCTTCCTCTGGCCACAGCTCTGGCCCCTCAGATGGCGTCTCCTCAAGGCATCCCCGCTCTCCACTGAGGGAGTCCGTGTCCCTGCCCTCCCATGTCCCTCTGTGCCTCGCGCTCCCTGGCACTTGCTGGACTGTAGCGTAACTGCCCACGACGTCCTGTCTTCTGCATTACCGTTGGCCGACATCTCGCCTGCAGGCTCAATACAGCTCACGTAAACTATTCCATGAGATTTCCCTGAATAAATGAATGAGCACATGAACATACCATGTGCAACATTTGCTTCTCTTGTCCAAAACAAACTCTACATAGGGTGAATTCCACAGCATTTGCGTCCAAGGTGTTCTCTTCACCTTCTGAAACACTGTAACTTCTTGGCTGTATTTCTGTAATGTTTGGCTGCTGTAACTGGTTTGGAGGGGTTTTTTTTAATTAACAGGATGAGAGGCAGCTGCAGGTACCGCCGATTACAAAATGCATAATTGCTAAAAGTAACTGAAGCATGTTATAGTATAATTCAACAGAAAAAAAAACATCTGGCACATGCTACGTTAATTTGTCATAAGAGAGTTTTGAAGAAAGCGCTTGCTGCAGCTGGCATATCCGTCATTCACAGAAGTGAACAGTGCACCTTTTGTTCTTAATTCTCTCACATAGTATAGAAGGGTGCCTGCTGCAGTTTAACCTCCAGTCATCTAACGGGTTCCGTGCGTGGAGTGAATTGACCCTCACGTGGCGTCCAGCAGATCACGTGGCTCACCCTGACCTTAACCGGGACTTTAGTCATAGCTGAGCAAGTTCCGCAATGAGAGGAATTACAGTGTCCGAGAGACTGACCTCCACTTAGCCTTCTTTTCCCTACACTAAGTCACCTTCTTCATTTTAGTTTATATTTCTCTATTTGTTTTCCTTAAAGTACTTGTGTTTTCAGAGAGACGGATGCATTCCGGGGAGAGCCGTGCTTTTGCCCTCATAAGCTTGCCGTTTCAGTCCATTTGTGCTGGGCTGTTCAGAACTAGAGGACAGTCTGTGTGGGAATTCCCTCTGTCAACATGGGTTATCCATTTCTACGATGGCGACAAACAGAAAAAAGGTCATTGTTATCATAAAACATCTATGCAGGCCTTTCTGAAATAGTTGGTATTTCTGACTCTGTACTGAACATTTTTACGGGCGCCTCCAATTCCATGTATTCTAAGTTGAACGCGCACTTTCCCCCCAGCCCAGGGGTGTGTTTCGTCCTGTGTTTTCCACTTCCGTGTGCGGCCGTGTCCCCCTCCGATGACTCCCCAACCGCCAGGCGAGTGCCCACGGACCCCACCTCCCAAGCATCTCCTGATCTGTCCACCTCCCTTCAGTTGCTGGCACTCTGGCCACCAGCACTGTCACCTGTGCCACTGCTGGGACCCTCTCGTTTCACTGCAGTTTTATTTCCTTGCTGCTTTTCTGTTATAATCTGCGAGATGTTCTGATGTCCAGGTCTAATCCTGTCCCTGGTCTTCCTAAAACACTTCAGTGCCTCCCCAGTGTCATCAGGGGGCAGCTTCCTTTCCTGTGCTGACACGGGAGATCCTCCGTGGTCTGTATTTCCACATGTTCCAGCGTGTCCTCTCCCCACGCCGCTGCCTCGGAACACTCTGTACCCCACTCATTCGGAACTTCCCTTGTTTCCAGGCTGATTCTCCTGTCCTGTTTCTGGCCTCCACACGCAGGCGTGACCGTCTGAACTCCCTTCTTCTCCTTGCCCTGCCTTTGTCCGTCTAACTCCCTTTATCTTTCATGCATCAGCTCAGCAGCCTGCTTCCTCTGGCCACAGCTCTGGCCCCTCATTCTCTGTGTGCTCCCAGAACGCCGTGGGCCTTTGACAGCACTTGCCGCCTGTGTGTTGAGCCGGTAGCGCTCCAGGATTCCCAGCAGTTCATTAGTTTCACTGCAGCGGAGGCGGGTCTCGTTCCTGTTGCCTCCCTGGCGTCCAGCACAGCACGTGGCACGTGGCCGCAGCATTTCCGTGTTTATTGAATGAATGTGCTTCGTGCATCCACCGGGCTTATTCTAAGATGAGCACTTCTCCATGCTGTCCTGAGGAACGTTCACCCCTTGCTTTGTAACTGTGTTCCTTCTCTCGATAACTTTAAGATAAGCTTCCTATGAATGACCTTTATAAATAAAGCTTGAGAATCTAGTGGTTTTCCCAGCAGTCGTCTCCCAAATGTATTAAACCTCTCGATGGCTGCTTTGAAAATATAATGACTGAATTACCTCATTAGTTCTGACATGAGAGCAAGCCACTCGAAAAAGCTTTGAAAAAGCAAGATAAAGGGAATTAGAAATGTTTCGGTTGCAGGGACTAGGCAGTTGATCTGTGGAATTGTGTCAACAGGCCTAGGCTCACACCACCTTGTTATTCTGAGGCTTTTGAGCAGCGCTCTCGTTAGGCATGTTCCTTTTAGTAAGGAGGGGCCAACATCAAGAAGGTAAACTGACACACAAGATAGTGTTGTCTGTGTTCAGTGCTACGAGCAAAATAAGTGGAGTGATGTGGTGGACAGTGGCTGAGACAGGTGGGAGCTGGAAGGGCCTGGACTGTTTTAGAAAAAGTAGTCTAAAAAGGTGACGTATCAGCTGTGCCTGAAAGATGAGAAGAATCCGCTATACAGAAACAACCAGGAGAATATCCCAGGTGACGGGAGAACAGGAGGGGCAAAGGCCCAGGGGTCAGGAGGAGCGAGCTGCATGGTGGAGCGCAGGACGAGGAGAGAGTGCGGGACAGGTGTCGGGCGGGGCTGTCTCCTGTCGGAGTTTCACTGGCTCTGAGTATTTCAGCAAGGCAGTGCGACGTTAAAATGTAGTCCACAGGGCCACGGGGGAAGTCACTGGGGGATTTTTAACATCCTCAGGCCTTAAACGCCCACTTGAGGTGTGGGGCGAAAATGAAGCGAGAGCAGTGAGGTCTTGGAGCAGGGCGTGGCCTCGGGTGGTGTGATGGCTCAGGACAGGCGCTTTCAGGGGAGACGGGGCCTGCGGGAGGCACAGCAGGACCTGCCTCCGATCAGATCTGTAGGGGGCAGGGGCGGGGGGTCACGTGGTGCCCAGGCTGTGCCGTGAGCCGCTGATGGGAAGGAGGGAGCCTGGGGCAGAGATGACAGTGGGTCCCCTTCAGACAGTGAGGTCTGAGGTGCTCTGCTCTCCTTGTGGCCTGTCAGCCGGAGTCGGTCACGGACACCACAGGAGGGCTCAGAGAGGTCAGGCCAGACGGCGGTTGGAGGGAAGCACGTCCAGCGGGTGAGGCAGGGTCACCCGGCAGGTGCGGACGGGCGGGCGGCCTGGGGCTCGGCCCGACACTCGCAGCGTCCCTGCAGCTGCCCGCCTGCTTGACCCTGAGGTCTCTTGGGTAACTAAGAAAGACTTGCAGTTGGGGAATAAATTTCCTTTCTTGGTCGTCAGGTCTTTCGAAGCCGAACAGAAAGTTGAGATTCCAGGATGTGCATTTCCTGACCACTGTGCCACATACCAGGATTAAATGTTTGTTTCTTGATCAGAAAACTTCACCTTTCCTTGGAGGTCTGGAAGTTGTGTGGTCCTGCAGAAAGGCTTCCCTAACGTTCTGTCGGTGATCGGCCTTAAGATGAGAAACTGTATGACTTACCTGATAACACATCTAGATCAAAAGGCTAGCACACCCTGTCTTTCATCTGCTCTTCTTGGCTGATGGGCGCTCACTCCTCCAGACCTAAGTCCGTGGCCTGAAGTCCTGTCTGTGGCCGCCACCAGCGCCCCGGCACCCTGTGTGCCCTGCCTTGCCGACTCCCCAGGTTGCCTCTCACTCAGCAAGGGTCCCAGACTGGGCTAGGCTAGTTGTCCCTGTTTGGGGAATGCGTGACTTAACTAGACATTAAATAAACTCATAATATATGAACACAAAAAGAGCAAATTATTTCTTTTAAAATCAAGTTGAATACTTTGGAGGTTTTGTTATTGAGGTAGATAGGAACAAGTCATCGCTAAGGGAAAATACTGTAGAAATTCTATATTGATATAGAATACTGTAGAACTAGAGAGTCCTGTGGCATTGAACTGTTGGCCAAGTGCCTTTACATTCTCGTACCGCATTAATGAAACCAAAAGTGGAACTGAATATAGAAGATATATTATGAGTGTGGCCTGTATGAGAAAGACGTTGAACACTGATACACTCCAATGTGCCCAGTCTTCAAAAAAAAAACTACAAAAATTTTGTATATTCCAGGCAAAAAAGTATTCTTCCTCAGGCCTCAGACCTTTTAGAAAAGCTGATGAAGTCTGCGGACCCTCTTTCCAGAAGGGGTAATCAAACACACAGGAGCATACATACGGTGTTAGGCTGCTTGTGAGCCTGCCTGAAGCCCATCCGTGGACCACAGCGGGGATCCCTTGCCTTGGGTCTCACTGCACCTTCTGCCACCTTGAAGTGGAGAACAAACTGAAAACCCGAGAAAGTAAAGAAGCTTTCTATTGGATGATGTCGACAACCTTTAAATGGTCTGGTTTGACGGCGTGCCAGTGTTGATTATGATACTTTGTTTACTCGAGCGTTTAATGCTTTTTAATACATACAACATAAATTGCTTTGTTTATAGATTACTTAGTAAAATTTTACTTATACAGAAATAATACTTTGCAACTCTATTTCTAACTCATGTTTTGGAGGCATGACTAGGATTTTCTGTCATGTAGACACGAATTATATAAGTGAACTAGAATGCCTGGGACACTGGTGAGCTGCTCAGTTCCCAGTGATACAGAAGGGTCCCGCCCTTCTCTTGTACTCTAAAACTGGCAGATGATGTGATTATGCCTTAAACCTTGTAACACACAATAAGGCAGAAATTACAGAGAAATCAGGTCCAGTTTTATTTAAAGTATTTAGTGTAAAATATTCTTTAAAATGTCACATGGAAACGGAAAATGTCACCCGTCTCTATCTTCTGGCAGGCTGCACCTACATCATTCCTGGTCGGTAAGAATGTTTCTGTTTTTAAAGATTTCCAGAGAAGAGATGGCATAGCCTCACCTGGCGTATGTTTCAGCTGTAATACCACTGTAGAACTTCCTGGAAAGTCGTACTTAATGTTTACCCTAAATCGCTCGCGCACAGGGAACTCACCATGGTGCTGTCCAGTGGCAGGACGGTTTCCCGGGGATGACACAGTCGCTCACCCTCCCGGGTCCTTCGTTCATCCCTGCAATGAAACGTCCTGACAGAGAAGGAGGAAGGCGCGGAGCCCTGCCAGGCAGGCGCTGGGAAGTCTTGGGGACAGAAGTGGTGAGATGGCTTCTGCCTTCACCCTCTGGTGGCTTCTAGAAGTTCACTCGGAAGACAGCCGTGAGACTGAGGCAATGTTAAATGAAGAGCCACCTTTTCCTAACCACTTCAAGGCTTGAGTGGCAGGGCGAGAGCTCGGCTTCGGGGCGATGCCAGAAGGCAGACGGTAGGCACGTTGGGTCTGAATATAAGGCTGGGCTTTAAAAAGAAGCCGGCGAAAACGGGACTTGCTAGGTTTTCGGGTACTTGTGTGAATATCCATACTCCTAGAATGCCTGATACACATTCTCTCTCTCTCTCT
>NW_007245724.1:457444-499846 GCF_000164805.1 Carlito syrichta
TCCCTGTTCCTCTCTCTCTCTCTCTCACTTGTTCCTTTAGCAAATATTTAGCAATTTCCTGCCAAGAGCAGTAGTTAAGAGCATAGACTTGGAACCAAAGGACCACATTTTTCAATCCCGGTTCCACGACTGACAAGCTATGTGATCCTAGGCAAGTCACTTAACTTTAAAATTTCTCTGCCCTTTAATTTCCTCCTATGTAAAAATGGGGGTTTCATAGAAACTAAATATTAAGTTAATTTCTGAAGGCAGCTAGAATGGTGCCTGGCACACAGTAAGTAGACTCTGAGAATGTGTTTGCTGAGTCGGAGGTCACGAGACTGCAGAGACAAGAAACAGAATTGCTCACAAGCAAGGAGAGAGGCAGAGCTTGACATGTAAGGAAATGTTTACACAGATTAAAAGTGGATTGCCTGAGCCCGTGGGTTCGAGACCCACCTGGGCAGGCGAGACCTCATCTCTACAATAAAATCAAAAAATTAGCCAGGCGTGGTAGCACGCACACCTGTAATTCCACCTACTCAGAAGGCCGAGGCAGAAGGATCGCCGGAGCCCAGCAGGTCGAGGCTGCGGTGGCCGGGAGTGGCCCCTGCACTCCAGTCTGGGCGACAGAGTGAGACTCCAACTCAAAAAAAAAAAGTAACTTAAAGTTTATTTTCATGCAGTTGTTTGTATCTCTGTGATCTTAAATGCTGAGGAAAATCATTACTGTCCGTCCTCAGATAATTGTCTTGGGTAAGTGACTAGTTTAGGCACTAAATGGTGCGGTGAAGGCTGCCTGAAAAGTTGTGTGAATGGAAGGTTTGCAGCTTGATAAATGAGATGTTGTTTTGTCTTCATTTCAGTTGCACTCCCAGGTCCTTCTTCACCAGCACTCATAGGATAACTCTTACCTGTAATTGCGTCTGACCTGACAAACGAGGCGTGTCAGTCACTTTGTTTCTCTTTGTTTTATCTCTTCTTATGTTGGGGGCAGTCATTTTAAGGTATACAAGATGCTTTCAAGTAAGCACAGTGGTTTATTCTGTGGTATCATTACCACCACAGTAAAACTAAAGGAAAACACCGGCTTTGTCTGTCATGGGATTAGTGATAGATATCCCAGCTTCTTGGTCAGTGAGCCATGCTGCTGACGTCACTGTGCTCGAACGGGTGTCTTCCTCTTCGTCTGCACGTGCGGGATGCCACCCGCATGTCTCCCGCCAAGTGCCTCGTACCCGGCCCATAACGAGTGTTCAGCAGGAATTTGTGTCGCTGAGTAGTGGGCGACATCGCTGCTTATTCTGTTCTGGATATTTGTGACAAATGACTACTCTTAACAACTACTCACTCAATAGAGAGCCTTACCAAGTTTTGAGACTTTTGTGCGGCTCATTTGAAGAAGATTAAAGCTGGCATTATGTTGGAAGTGTTAATCTGTTGATTGATTTAAGAAGCACAGGTAAGATCAAAGGATAAAAGTCAGTACTGAACCAGGAATTTTCCCTGAGGGGCGGGGGCACTGACAGCATGGAGGGTCCCTGGAGGCCCAGGCTTCGCCTGCTGCAGCCTGCCCATGGGCTGAGTCCTCCCTGTACCCCACAACTCTAGAATAAATAAACAGATACTTAAAAAAGAATTTTACCTGAGCCAAGTCCAAATTCTCTGCTTGGAAGTAACCACACAGAAGTCGTCTGTAGCCGCGCTTTGGGAGGCTGAGATGAGTGGATTGACTGAGCCCACGGGTTCGAGACCCACCTGGGCAACTTGGCGAGACCTCATCTCTACAACAAATCGAAAATTAGCCGACCGTGGTAGCGCGCACCTGTAGTTCCAGCTACTCAGAAGGCTGAGGCTGAAGGATCGCCGGAGCCCAGCAGGTTGGGGCTGCGGTGGCCGGGAGCAGCCATTGCACTCCAGTCTGGGCAACAGAGTGAGACTCCAACTCAAAAAAAAAAAAAAAAGAAAGAAGTTGTCTGTAACCCTAAAAGCCTACACACAATATGGTGTGAATAAGAGTGCTGAACATCAGTGATTGGTGACGTGTAATACTCAGAAATTGATTTGATCTTCATTCTCATTAAGTTATTTTTAAGACTACATTATATGTACCCTTAACCTGGAACTCCTGAAGTGATCTTTGACTAAAAGCGGTATTTATATGTTCAACAACAAAAACAACAAAAGAAGATAGTGCTGTGCATAAGATATTTTCAGCTGCCATCCATGGTGACTCACACCTGTAATCCCAACACTTTGAGGGGCAGAGGCGAGGGGATTACCTGAGCTCAGGGGTACGAGACCAGGCTGAGCAACATGGCGAGACCTCATCTCTACAACAAATTAGCCAAACATGGTGGTGCATGCCAGTGGTTCCAGCTACTTAGAAGGCTGAGGCAGGAGGCTCACTTGAGCTCAGGAGTTTGAGGCGGCAGTGAGCCATGATTGCCTGGGTGACAGAGTAAGACACCAATTCAAAAAAAAAAGAAAATCACAGTTTTATCCCAATTAAAATGGTAAATTTTGTTATGTATATTTTATCACACTAAAAAAAGCAGAATAAAAACATGTTAAAGGTACAAAAGTATCTTCAATATTATTATCTTGAGATACTGTTAGGCATTAAAATGAAAGTATACTCAAACAGATGTTGTTTTAGTATTTGCTTGTTATCACAAAATCTCATAAACTACTGTGCTTTTTAGCTATGATGTACTTTTTTTTTTTTTTTGAGTCGGGGTCTCACTCTAACCCTGGCAGGATCAGAGCTCACTGTAGCCTCAACCTCCTGGTTCAGGCAGTCCTTCCTCCCCGGCCCCCAAAGTAGCTGGGACTACAAGTGTGTGCAACCGTGCAGCTAATTTATTGATTTTTGTTTTGTTTTTTGTAAATACAAGGTCTCACTATGTTGCCCAGGCTGGTCTCAAGTTTCTGGGCTCAAGCAATCCTCCTGTCTTTGCCTCCCAAAGTGCTGGGATTACAGGCGTGAGCCACTGTACCTGGCCTAAACTGTGATTATTTTTTTAAAGTTGTGGCAAAATGCTTATGAAGTTTACCATCTTAACTATTTCTTAAGTGTAGAGTTCAGTAGTGTTAAGTGTATACACATTGTTGTGTAACCAACCTCTAGAATTTTCTCTAAAAAATGAACGAGTCCTTTAAGATACAGTCTGTGAAGTGCTTTTATTTTGCACAAGATGATACTGGTGTTCAAAATATGAACATATATCTTGCTAATGAAGAGTCTATTTTAGATTTTGAGCAGTTATATTAATGGCTTTTGGGGGGCTCTCTTTGATTAATAGGCGTGAGCTGAGTCGACAGAAACTTCACACCCAAGAGCTGCTTTCTCAGCTGGAAACGGCCAACGAGAAGGCCGCTGAGGTAAGACAGCTGCTCCCCAGGAAGGCCTTCCCGCTGCCACTTCACACATGTTAGAGAGCTTCGCCTGAGCCAAGTCCATTATCGCTCCACTTGTCCATAACCGCCCGGATGTCGTCCGGAAGCCCACAGTCCTCACGCTCTGCGGTGTGAGACAGCACGCTGGGCACTGGCGATGCTCCGTGTGTGGGTGACAGGCAGAGCTCCAGGGTCTGTCTCGCCAGGATCCCTCGGGAGAACTTCTGGAGCACGTGGGGACCCGCTTTATTCTTCTGCGTCTCTGAGATTGTTGCTTAATCTTTTCCTCTTCTTTTGGTTTAATTCATCACAAAAGGCACATAATCCTTCACCTACTGGAATATGTGTTGATGCCTGAGAACTAAATAGAGCAAGAATGAAGCATGTTTTTTCTTTGAGGCTTTAAAAAGCAAACAACTTTTGGGCTGTGAGGGTACTCTCTAGACCTCTAGTCCTTCACTTGATGCCCTCACTTCAAACGTGTCCGAGCTGGAATTCCTGAACAGGGTCTGTGCTCCTTCTCCGTAGTCCGTAGTGGGAGTTGCGGTGAAGTCGTGACTCTGGTGCACATGGCATTATAAATCAATCTGAACCATTAAAACACCCTTTAATGTAGTCCCACTTCTGGAACTCTGTTCTAAGGAAGTAATTGAAAATAGGAAAAAAATTAAGAAGCCATTCGGCACAGTAATGTTAATATAGGACGATCAGCAGCAGCCAGATTGAGCCGCTGAAAGATAGTTGCTTGCATTATGATTCACCCCGCCCTGTTCCATACCTATGATGGTAGCAACATAGGAAGTGTGCATGATGTGAAGCCTGATGATTAATATGAAGACAGTCATTACAGTTTTTCTGTAATATATGACGTGATTCTTAAAATCTAAGCCACATATTTAAACATCTCAGCTGGAACAGCCAGGATAGTTCTCTTCATAAAATTTGACTTTGCCTTTGGGAATAAGAAGGAATATAATGAGCTCACTTTGGCAAGATACTATTACTTCAGTTTTTTCTATCACTGTCATAGCCGTGACATTGACTCTTACCACTTGCCTGTGAGGGCCTGAGAACTGCAGGTCTGTGGTTCTTCATAGAAAGTGTTTTTCTAGCTGTTCCTGATTGGGCTTGTATTATTCTCTCAATTCGAATAACAGCCATTCTCATTGCGCTGACGTGTTTCCTTTTCAGATGTCCTATATCCAGGCTAGTAAGTGTGGACAGAGTGAATGCATTTTCAAGTTGGTGGATTACTTGAACCTGTCTGTGTGGCTGTGTGCTGTGGTTGCTTTCTGTCATGATGCCTGCGTAGTTCTTGTTATAACAAAGTGTTACCAACTAGGTGGCTCAAACAACAGAAAATTACTGTCTCACAGTTCTGGATGCTGGACGCCCAGAATCGAGGTGCTGATGGTGGCAGCTCCTCTGAGACTGGGAGAATCTGGCGCGCCCTTCTCTGGTCCTCGGCTTAAAGAGGTGTCTCTGTCTTCACATGCCTTCCCTCTGTAATGCTTGTCTCCCTGTCATATGGACTGTGACCACCTCGTGCCCTCACCTAAGCTGGACCATCTGCAGAGACTGTTTGCAAATAAAGTCACTTTCACAGGTCCTGAGCGCTGGGCCTTGAGCATCTTTGGGGGCACACAGTCCACGCCATTATCAGGGTACCCCTGATAACCCTGTGGACCCTGCTGCCCTCTGCAGTGTGAGCTGTGTTGGAGAACGAACAGAAACAGTTCGGCCAGCCCGACCTAAGCCCTGGCCGTGAGCTGGGCAGTTCATGTCCTCACAGACGTGCAGGTGACAGTGAGACAATGGTCCACGACTCAGAGAGAGAGCTCAGAAATTGAAGCCTTGAGCTCAGCTTCTGAGTGAGTCACTTTGCTTTGGGGTCCGTTCATTCACTCATTTGGGTGACATGTGGGGTAAAAAAAATTAGTAAGAATATAAAACCAAGTTTGTATTTTGAGGCTCATATATTGAAAAATGTAAATTTGGAGATAATATTATCTTTGTATTTCATAATACAAAAATGGTAAAATGATGTCCAGGTTTTTCACTGATTATTTCATAAAACATCCCCGTGTCACAGATCGATTTCTGACTTGTTTTATTTTATATTTCCCCTTCGTAGAATGAAAAGTTAATTCTAGAGTATCAAGAAAAAGCCAACAGACTTCAAAGGCGGCTGAGGCAGGCGGAAGAGAGAGCGGCTTCAGCCTCCCAGCAGGTGGGGCATCCTCCCTCTCCCAGATGAGGAACTGCCGAGTTCAGAGACAAGACTCATTTCTTGGAGGTTCCAGAGAACGCCTGGTTTTGTTTTTACTTGATTAGCATATTTCAAAGTAGTCCTTTTAATACTTGAGGTTGGGCCAGGCCCGGGGGCTCAGTCTGTCATCCCAGCACTTTGGGAGGCCAAGGCGAGTGGATTGCCTGAGCCCGTGGGTTCGAGACCTGCCTGGGCAACTTGGCAAGACCTCGTCTCTACAATAAATTGAAAATTAGCCAGGCGTGGTAGCGCACGCCTGTAGTTCTGGCTACTGGGAAGGCTGAGGTGGAAGGATCATCTTATTGAGTATGCGGTTTTTTTCCTTTCTTAAAATGTGCATACACTTTTTTGGCACCCTCTGTAGATGGAGGTGTTAGCTGAAGGATACTGATGTTTACTTTAAAATCCTTCGCCTACTGGAATATATGTTGACGCCTTAGAACTAAATTGAGCAAGAATGAAGCATGTTTTTTCTTTGAGGCTTTAAAAAACAACTATCTTTCAGCTGATCAATCTGGCTGCTTCTGGTCGTCCTATATTAACATTACTGTGCTGAATGACTTTTTAATTTTTTAAGTTTTACTTTTACAACCTCAAGTATTTATTTTTTGAGTTGGAGTGTCACTCTGTCACCCAGGCTGGAGTGCAGTGGCACACTCACAGCCACTGCAGCCTCGACCTGCTGGGCTCAGGCGATCCTTCCGCCTCATCTTTCCAAGTAGCCAGAACTACAGGCACGTGCTACCATGCCTGGCTAAGTTTTGATTTATTGTAGAGACGAGGTCTCACCAAGTTTCCCAGGCGGGTCTCGAACTGGCGGACTCAGGCATGCCGCTTGCCTCGGCCTCCCAAAGTGCTGGGATTACAGGCCGAGCCACCAAGCCTGGCCTTATTTTAGTTTTAAGTGGAAAAAAACTACTTGGCTTACAGGTTAATTTTGCTTAATACCCATTTATATGTGACCCGAAAAATCTAAAATACAATATAAAAGTTGTCTAATGGGGAATAGAGTGGAAAATGCATAATATCAGTGAAATATGAAGGGGTCGTTTCTCTTACCACAACACATCATGAGTGAAATGAACCATTGGTTTGAAACAGGAGTAATAGTCGCCCACTAGGAGCAAAATGTGACCAGTTCAGGGACTATAAAGTAAAAACAGATGGTTGAAATGGACGGGTGGGTGGACAGGGCAGGCAGATGACAAAGCAGACCGGCTGCTGTGGTGTGGATTGCATTTGGCTATAAATGCAGCAGTTCAGTCCAGATCAGCATCGGTCCTAGTGACAACAGCATGTTGGGCATAGGAAAGCAGCGGGCCTTCTTCCTGGACTCAGTTGATGTTCGCGATGTTTATAGATTTTTTTAAAAGGCCTACTTGGGGGATGAACATGGCGTGACACTGAAAGAAAACACACTAATAGCTTAGCCTCCCATGTCTCTCCCTCTCGAAAACACTTATAGCTTTGCCAAATAACTAATTTCTGATGAGTGATGAGTTAGTTAATGACTAACCAGTCATTCAAGAATTCATTCATTTAGATGCTCAGACAGCAAGAGCCGGGGTGCTCTGGGCGGTGTCTTGAGAGTGTGTGCTTTGGTGTCAGGCAGGTCGCTCGGTGCCATCCGTAGTCAGGTGACCTTGGGAAGTTCCGCCTGCTCTACGCCTCGTTTTAACGTAGGGCAGTTAGGGGACCCAAAGCATTAACACGTGTCAAGCACCTCCCATACTGGTAAGTAGATACTTAGATGGGCACATAAGAAATTAAATTTCCACATGAAAACCCCTCAAGCTTCTCGCTTACCTTTTTAAGACAGGTGGTCGAGAAAACACCTTCTTAAAACCAACTACCTCAAGTTCTGTAGGAAAAGAGTCCAGTTACGAAAACCTAACTCTTGTTTTTGTTTTTTTTTTGAGTCGGAGTCTCACTCTGTCGCCCAGACTGGAGTGCAGTGGCCACTCCCGGCCACCGCAGCCTTGACCTGCTGGGCTCCGGCGATCCTTCCGCCTCAGCCTTCCGAGTAGCCGGAATTACAGGCATGCGCTACCACGCCCGGCTGATTTTTTGATTTATTGTAGAGATGAGGTCTCGCTGCCCGGGCGGGTCTCGAACCCGCGGGCTCAGGCAATGCACTCACCTCAACCTCCCCAAAGGCGCGGGATTACAGGTTGAGCCACCAAGCCCGTCTTAAGAGGGGTTTTTGAAGAGCAGAGGTTGCTCGTCAAAGATGCTGGCTGACACCTGAGTCAGCTCTGTGCACATCTGTGCCTCATGGGACAGTGTTTTCATTCTTTTAAATGCCGGAGTAACTTTCTTCCGTGGCCTGGCCCCAAGTGTTTCCCCTGCCCGTCGAGAAGACGCTGGTGGAATTCCCATTCGTTAGTGAGGAGGGAAAGGTGATGATGTTCCTGGGTAGGTTGAGGGGATCCTGCGGAGAGGACAGGAAGACATGTGGAAACAGGAAGTGGGGAAGGCAGGACCCTGGAGACCCTGGGCTTCTCCTTCTCCACATGCTAATGAGAACTCAGCACCAAGACGCCCTCCGTATTCTAAGTTTCTTTTCTCCCTTTTCATTTTTTTAAACTCAATTTTTGTAAAGGGCACAACTCTCAAGCATAGAGCTTGATGGATTTTTGCAAATCGAGCCACTACCCAGATTAAGGTATAGAACAAGATTAAGGTATAGAACAAGATTAAGGTATCCAGAAAGATACAACTCGGACCCGACATTCCACAATGGAAAGCAGTTTCATATTTTTAATGTCAGAATAACCTTATTTCCTGGCCTGGCCCCAAATCTTTCTTATAAAGAAACAGCCACATTAGATTAATTATCACGTTTTAAAATTATCTTAATTTTGTAACATCAGGCAACACAAAACAACCGATAGCTTTTACTTTTACATGTGGGCCAAGTGTGAACCATCCATGTGACAACATCTCAAGAGCCAGCCCTTCGAAGCCCAGCTTCTCTTAGCCCTAGAAAGCTGCAAAGAACTTTCAGGTGAGTGATGTAAAAATGAATTGTGAGCTTGGAGAAGTAGAAGAGGAATTTGCTAGGATCCCCTTTCTTCAGGACTTTTGTAAATATCTCCCTCTATCACTGCTTCTTATTTCTTTGACAACCCTAGATTTTCCTGATTTATTTTTAGTTAATTGTTTGGGATTTTATTTTATTATTTTATTTTTTTAGAGACTAGGTTTTGCTATGTTGCCCAGACTGGTCTTGAACTTCTAGGCTCAAGCAATCTACCCGCCTCAGCCTCTCAAAGTGCTGGGATTATAGGCATGAGCTACCGTGCCCGGCCAGAGAGTCTTATTAGAATTACTTCAAACCCATACATGCATTTAGGAAGAATTGTCATTATTAAATAACCGTTCTTTGATTCCATTTATCTGACTTTGCTTTAAATGCCTTCGATGAATTTTTGTCATTTCTTCATATATGTTTTGTGCGTTTCTTTCTTTAAAAAATTAGTTATTTCAATAGCTTTAGGGGCACAAATGATTTATGGCTATATAGCTACTTTGTATAGTGGTGAAAAAATCTGGGTTTTAAGTGTACCTGTCACCCCCATTCGTGCACATTGTACCTGATGGGTGATTTTTCATCCCTCCCCCTTTCCTATCCTCCACTTTTTGAATCTCTAATTTTTTAGTTTTTTTTTTATCGCCAGGACTTTTGCCAACCTGACAACAAAAGGTGGCTAGGATCTGGATTCCCAAAATAAATGTGGAGCAAAATGGCCCAGAAATGCTTTGAACACTGAGCCACACATTTTATTAGTTAGCAGAATGTGTGAAATTTGCTAAGAATTTCACAAATTCAAATATTGTGCTGCAGCCTTGGACAGAGTAGGCTGTGGAGTCCCAGGGGCCAGGGTGGTTCTCCAGTTCTGGGCAGCAGTATCAATTCTGAAACTGGCACAAAGTTTTTCTATATCACACAAAATTGAACACAGGTTAGAGAATGGGACCCCGATTTATAAATATCTGCTAAAGCTTTATTGTCACAGCTAAGTGGAACACAACTGAAATAGTATTATACCCTTTCATCAAAAAATGTCAAACCCTAGAAGGGAGGAATACCTGAGGACAGAAGTTTAAATAAATCAAACAATTCAATAGCCAGCACTTATTAAGTACCTATTGTACATAAGTATATTTATTTGACAAATATTTATTGAGCATTTGTATTTGTCAGGGTTCTCTAGAGAAATTGACCTACTGGATATTTTTATATGAGGAGAGAGATTTATTTTAAGGAATTGACTTACTCAACTGTGGGTGGCAAATTTGATAGTTACAGGGCTGGCTGGCAGTCTAGAAGTCTAGGCAAGAGTTGATGTTGCAGTCTTGAGTCTGAAATCCATGGGGCAGGCCAGCAGTCTGGAAACTTGGGCAGGGTTTCTATGATGCAGTGTTGAGGCAGAATTCCTTCTTTGGGAAACCTGTCTTTGCCCTGTGGTCTTCAATCAATTGGATAAGGCCCACCTACATTGTAAAGGGCAATCTGCTTTACTTAAAATCTGCCAATTGCAAACATTAACCACATCTTAAAAACATCTTCACAGCAACATCTAGACTGGTGTTTGACCAAACAACTTGGCACCACAGCCCAGCAAAAGCTGACACATAAAACTAACCATTACAGCATCTAATTGTTTAATCATTGTGCTAGGTCTGTGAATGACACCCATGGAAAATAAGACACTGGGATTAATAAAATTAATAAAACCAATCTTTAACTGATACAAAGATTAATAACCCATCCTCAGGAAGCTTTTTACCTAGTAATGTAGAGAGGATAGAAACAACTTTCCTTCTCTTTCCAGAAATGTGGGTCAGCTAGATCATCTGAAAATCCTTTGATGAAGTATAAGAAATATTATTTAAGCAATGACTTTAAATAATCTTCTGGACTAAAGAGAAGTAATTACTTTGCGGAGACCAAAAATGCACTGAAACCAGGAATTGTAGGTGGCTATCTGTCAGACCCTGGTGACCTTGGGCTTTCTATATAATGACTGCTCAGGACATGAGATAGGGCATAAAACCTACTACCTGCAGAGAGATGGGGGTCAGTTGGGGAGGGGTGAGACAAAGAGGAAGCTAGAGAAAATCACCATCCCCCCACAGGAAGAGGGCCCTCACCAGGAACCTGACCATAGTGGCACCCAGATTTTGGACTTCCAGAGTCCAGAATGGCAAATAATAGCTGTTTGTTGTGTAAGCCACCCAGTCTATGCCATTTTGTCAGAGCAACCAGTGCTAAGACAACCACCGAGAGTAGTCACCACCAAGAGTAATTTTATGAAGCTTTGAGTAGGGCAAGCATAACTTTAGGACATTGTAAAGGGTTTTCTTAAAGTGTTTGGATACCATGCACTTCAATGATAGAATGTCAGATACAGGTTGTACCATGATGATCATATTCCAGCATCTTCTAAACTCTAACCCCCACCTTGGGCATGGGCTCTCCACTCCCACTCTCCCCCCTCCCTCCCCACCCAACTCTCTGCACTTGTTTGGAGGAGCCATTCACTTGACAGATATTTCCTGAGGCCCTGCTGGGTACCAGGTTTTGAGATTGGCTCAGAGAAGCTGGACAGTCAAATAGGCATTCTCAACTCTCAGTACCAAGACCACTTGCCCCAAAGTGCCCTCTCAATACATCCAGACTCAGTGTGACTCACATGGGCTACTTTGAGCTCCCACAGCATCTATACCAACCATCCCATCCGATGCCAGCTACCTGTCTGATGTCTGCCTCTAAGTCATCTGTAAACTGTAAACTCTGAGAGAGCAGGGCCTGGGTCTGTCTTGTTTTCTGCAGTAGCCACAGATCACATCATAATAGCTGGCTTATAATAGGTGCTCGGCAAATAGTCATTAAATGAATTAGCTTCTCCCATTTTTGAATCCCAGTGGTGATGGTTTAAGTGGTCAGTGCATTTTGCTCCAGCTTCATTTGCCATAGACTCAGGTGCAAGAAGAAGTAGCTGAGCAGCCTCACCTGGATCCCCTCTTAA
Source organism: Carlito syrichta (assembly GCF_000164805.1). Taxonomy (NCBI): domain Eukaryota; kingdom Metazoa; phylum Chordata; class Mammalia; order Primates; family Tarsiidae; genus Carlito; species Carlito syrichta. The sequence goes on from NW_007245724.1 coordinate 469,127, forward strand.
ACCGCTGCTGTAGACAGTTTGGGTTCAGAAATAATCCAAAATGCCTTTGGCCAGAAGATGTTTTTTCCCCACTCATTTTCATAACCCTGTTTGTTTGAGAGGAAATCGGATCCAGATGTTCTCGACTCATTTACATTAAATTCATCACCACGTGACACTATAACAGCTTTTGATGGCCATGCAGTCCTTTTCACAAACGAGGCAGTTGTTGTTTGCCAGCTGTAAATGAGCACAGGACCCCAGCTCTTTGCTGTTGGGTCCAAATGTAGACTCAGCAAAGATTGGGGGAGTGTGAAGTCTGGCAGCTCCACGTTCTCCTCTCCCTGCGGAACCGTGGATGGGATTTTACAGACCTTGGAATGTAGATTTCCTAACGATTCAGGCGAATGTCACAATGTGATGGTTTAATCCACCAAAAGGACAAGAAATGAGACTCTCCCTTGTCCTTATGACTTCTACCCATTTTAAAAAGAAGTGGGAGACAAAAGAGAGGATAAGGAAAGGAGTTTTAGATAATTGCACACCAAAATGCACACATATATCCAAAATTCATAATGACCTAATGATTCACTAACAGCACCAGGGAATCAAAATGTGCTGGTCCCTTGGCGGGCAAAGAGCTCAGGTCCCCCTTCCCTCCTCCCTCTCCCTGTGCTTTTCTCCACCCAGCCCTCTCTCTCTCTGACATAAGGGTAGGCTTTGGCATGGAAAGATGACTCCTTATTCCACTGAATTACCTCAACACGGCAAAACTAACTCCAAGTGATTTGTAAGGCTATTTTATGGCTCAGAAAATGTGTGTATGAGGGGGGAATGTTAATCTCAGTGCAGTGAGTTGCTCCTTCCTCTGCTCACGGAGCTCTTGCGTGAATCTTGAGATTCATCTATTTAAAAGGCTGTTCCCAGCTGGGTGCAGTGGCTCAAACCTGCAATCCCAGCACTTTGGGAGGCCGAGGTGGGAGGACTTATTGAGACCAGGAATTCAAGACCATCGCGGGCAATATAGCGAGACCTCATCTCTATTAAAAAAAAATTAGCTGGGCATGATAATGTGTGCCTGTAGTCCCAGCTACTTCGTAGGCTGAGGAGGGAGGGAGGATCACCTGAGTCCAGGTGTTTGAGGATGCAGTGAGCTATGCTCATGCCATTGCACTCCAGCAACAGAGTAAGACCCCATCTCACACACACAAAATAACTTGTTCCCACCAATAGACTGGTAAGATCCAGAATAGAAGTTGAACTCATTTATCCTTGTATGCTCAGCACAGGGCACATAGTAGTTGCTCATTAAATTTCTGATGAATGAATGAGTGCCTCTACATCAACCAGAGCTTCCAGATTGCTGTATCGCCACATAGATACATAACATAGATTAAACATAGAATGAAGAAAGAATGTAGAAAGAAAAGAAAGACCTAATTCTTGAAAATCCTGTGAGTGCAACCAGAGAATTTTTAATCACTCAAGCAAGTAGTAGCAATACATAAATTTGAGCATGCCGAAACATTACTCTGATTATACTTTCTGTTTTCATTTTTTGTAGGTTTAAATGTGACAAATCTCTGAAAATGGACAGTCTCCTGATGATGTGATAGTTACAACCAATCTGAGAGAAGAAAGTCCATACCTTCAATGACATTGAAAAACACTCCACAATTCCTGCAGTCATCTAGGACAGTTATGCCCTTGCTTGGAACCAAAGCTGATGACATCAGTTTATAAAGGGGGAAAAGAGATCGTGACGTTTTAAACTGTGTTTTCTACTGTGCGATTGGATTTTCTAAACCAGTTTGGAAAGGCGCAGACCTTTCTAGACCACAGCAGCGCCCTAACGCAGAAGTGGTGAGCGTCTGTCTGAAACGAAGGAAAGGATGATGTCACCCTCCACAGCTAAGGACTGAGGGATTATGAGATTTGAAGTGGGATTTGGAAAAAAATCCCTGGTGCTGTGAATATTGGGCCGGCTGGCGGCCTCCTCACCTGGGCCGAAATGCCTTGCTGCCTCCCTCCAGTTATAATAATTGCCCTCTTGGCTACGACTGTGAAGGTTATTTTTCATCGTTTTTTCCACTCCAAGTTTCAAGGGATTTTACTGTGAATCTTAATTATTTTTTTTTTCCACTTTTGGTCAAGTCTTTTTGACATGGTTTCAGATCGTGAGCAATCTGAAGTGTGGATGGATATTAAACAAATCGTGTACTTGGCAGTTTGGGGGCCACAGTGGAGAAGCAATTAAGGAGGTGGCAGTGGGAGGATGGTGCGGGGTAAACTGCAGTTATCAGGGATTGAGGGTCGATTCTCCTCTCAATGATGGCACAGCTGTGTTTGGCTTGCTGACTCATGTGTGACTACAGATCAACAAGACTAGCATTCAGCTTATTTCATCAAAATGGAATATTTCTGGAGTACCTACTATATGCAAAGCATTCTAGTAGATGTCATAGAGAATTATAACAATTCACAGAAATTTCTTGGCACCACGGTGCTTGCAATCTAGTAAAATTACTTAGCAAACACTTTGTGATTAAACATATTATTTGTACTGTGTCAGTTCAGCCAAACTTTCTCAGAGTTTCCTTCTCTGTTTGGTTCTGAGATAGGGATGGTCACATGAGGAATTTGTGGAAGTTCCGAAGGTTGGTGCAGGCACCAGACACTGTGATACTATGTACTCATTGCTGCTCTGCTGGCTCACCTGGCACAGTGGGAGAGTAGCCTGCACCCACAGCTCCTTGAGCTCCTCCTTCAGTTTCTCCAAGTACTGGGCAACGTGTTGGTGCTACTCCCTGGCAAAAGACAACACCAGCTTCTCCTGCACAGAACCCAGTATCAAGGCTGGAATTGTTGAAAGACAGTGGTAGGTTTCAGCTTGTCTTCATGGGTTCCAGTTGTCTTGGTGGGCTCTAGTTTGCCTTTTTCCATGTTGAACTTTCCTTCTCAGCTGCTACCCCAACAGGAGATGCAGAGACAACAGCCTGGCATTGGTTCCTCCTCTCATGCCCACAGTAGCACATCATCAAATCCCTCTATTCAATGCCTCATTCCATCTCACTCAGTGCCTCTGCTCCTCTAATCCAAACTTGACTGATGTGGCACACACACACACACACACACACACACACACACACACACACACACACACACACAAAGGCCTCTTGGCCTCTTTAATGTGATAACTTGGGACTACTATTCATTTATTCCAGTGTTGTTGTCTGACTCATTGTGGGACTTGGAACATGATTTTATCTGCCTTGACCACACCTGTAAAATGAAGGCTTGATCTAAATCAGTGATTTTCACCTTGTCTGGTCATTAGACTCACCAAGGTTCTCAAGATAAGTACAGAACCCCAAAGTCACAATTTAGAACCACTGACTTAAAATTGTAATGGGAGTAACCAGTAACCAGCAAATCTTTATTTTATACCAATACCCCAAGTACTTCTTTTTTTTTTTTTTTGAGTTGGAGTCTCACTCGGTCACCCAGACTGGAGTGCAGTGGCCGCTCCCGGCCACCGCAGCCTCGCCTGCTGGGCTCCAGCGATCCTTCCGTCTCAGCCTTCCGAGTAGCCGGAATTACAGGCACGCGCTACCACACCCGGCTGATTTTTTGATTTATTGTAGAGATGAGTTCTCGCTGCCCAGGTGGGTCTCGAACCACGGGCTCAGGCAATCCACTCACCTCAGCCTCCCAAAGACGTGGGATTACAGGCTGAGCCACCGAGCCCGGCTCCCCAGGTACTTCTTATCACCAGGTAAAGCTAGGGTGAGGCTGACAGGTACGATTGAGTAGTTGGTGCTCAAGGGACAAGTGGAAACTGGAATCCAATGTGTGCTTCCCTCACAAGTCAGGTGTCGTGATATACAAGTGGCACTTTTAAAAATTTGTGGCTGGGGGCAGTGACTCACATCTGTACTCTTAGTGTTTTGGGAGGCTGAGCCCAGGAGTTCAAGGCAAATCTGGGTGATATAGCAAGACAACATGGCAAGACCCCAGAGCTACAGGAAAAGAAAAAAAACAGGTATGATGGTGCATGCCTGTAGTCCTAGCTATTCTGGAGGCTGAGGTGGGAGGATCACTTGAGCCTAGGAGTTTAAGACTGCAGTGAACTATGATTGCACCATTATATTCCAGCATGAGTGACACAGCGAGACCTTGTCTCAAAAAATAATTACAGCGAGACCTTGTCTCAAAAAATAATTTTAAAAATTTGTACAAAAGCTTATGGCAGACCTGAATTTGGAAAATGCTGGATTGTATAATCACCATGGTCCTTCTGTGTGTAGCATTCTATATTTTGAAGCTGTGGTATCCAAACATTTTAAGTATGAAGACTCTCTACAATATCCTAAAATTAGGCCTGTCCCTATTCATAGCTTCATGATAGTTACTCTTTGTAGTGATGACTCTTGGTGGTTGTCTTAGCTCAAGTTGCTATGATAAAATACCATAGACTGGGTTGCTTCAGCAACAGACATTTATTTCCTCCTCATTCTGGAGACTGAAAGTCCAAGATCTGGGTGCCAGTACGGTCAGTGAGGGCCTTCTTCCTGGGGGGATAGGGGGTAGATATCTCTTTTCCCAAGGGCACTGTCTTAGTCTATTTTGTGTTGCTATTACAGAATACCCCGGACTGGGTAATTTATAAGGAAAAGAAATTTATTTCGTATAGTTCCAGAGGCTGGGAAGTTCAAGAGCATGGAGCCCTTGGGAAGCATCATCCCATAGCAGAAGGTGGAAGGGCAAGAGGGGGTGAGAGAGCAAGAGATATCTGAACTTACTTTTATAACCATCCCACTCTCTCAATAACAAACCTATTCCTGTGATAATGCCGTTAATCCCTGTATGAGGGCAGAGCCCTAATGACCTAATCGCCTCTTGAGGGCCTCACCTGTTAATGCTATTACACTGGGAATTAAGTTTCTAACATATGAACTTTGGGGGACACATTCATAGCATAGCAGGCACTAATCCTATCTGATGACCTAATTACCTCCTGAAGGCCACATCTACAAATACCATCATATTGGGGGTTAGGACTTCAACATATAAATTTTGGAGGAACACAATCCAGACCAATGGTAATCGAACGTTTGGTGTTGTTAATTAACAAGTGGCTACTATGACATCAACAATGCTTTGAAATTAGTGCTTATTTTATTAACCATTGCTAGTAAAAGATGAATGTACACATATGTGTGAAAACTTATTTAGAAAATGCCTGGTCTTTATATATATAAACTCTTCAGACTCTATGATCTTAGGACTCACTGAGCATTTTATAAGCCTTTCACCTTTGACATTATATCCAGAACTAGTCAAAGAAATCAATCCCATGACTTGGGGGTTATGTCTCATCTTTGATGGGGAATGGTCATATCCATCTTGGTTTTTCACCTTATTCACCCAGACATATTGCTGAATTTACAAAAAGTTAAGCACACTCTTCAAAAATTAAGCAACTACTACCAAGTCATTGAGGACTCCCTTAATATAGAGACTGTCTGATGAATTGTTTTGTCCCTTGGTTATTTTTGCCAGTGCCACAAATCTAGTAAACTTCAATAAGTATCTCTTGAATAAAAAAACTATACATGACACTACTGAACTGTCCACTTAAATATTTTAAAAAATTAAAAACTACATGAAAGGGGTTGCAGTATTTGAAGACAATTCCTTTAAAAGTGAACTTAGCAAACACTTTGTGATTAAATGCTGATCAAATTAAATATCTCTCAAGGTGAATCCTTTAAGGGACATTTAAACAAATCAATTGTCACTTCATAATTACAATTTGATTTGGGCTCTAAGATTTCTGTGATTCTAATATAAACCCCATTTTACCCCAAATGACCATATGCTTGGTATTTGTTTGTTCTTCAGGGGATTAACATCCTGGCTGAGGACAACACAGCAAATCAGAGATTGAACCTGCCCTCAAAACAAGGCCAGGCAGAGCTCATGGGGACAGATAGCTGAGAGGGGAGGGCATTTCTCTAGAGACTGCCACCACTGAGTTTGAATTCTGGCTTTGCCACTACACAAGCTATGTGACCTTGGGCAAATAACTTCATCCCACCTTCCTTATCTGTAAAATAGGATTGATAATGCCAAGTGTAGTGAGGACTAAATTAGATCGTGCAGATGCGTAAATTATAAAATACACTCAGCATACCCCCCAGCAAACACTAGTTACCCAACAAATAGTAGCTCTTAATGGACCCTTAATTATTGTTTTATGTATTTATATTTTCCATTTTTTCTTTTCTTTTTTCTTTTTAGAGACAGTGTCTCACTCTGTCACACAGGCTGGGGTACAGTGGCACAATGACAGCTCACTGTAATCTCAATCTCCTGGGTTTAAGCAATCCTCCTACCTCAGTCTCTTGAGTTGCTGGGACTACAGGCACGTGCCACCACCCTCAGCTAATTTTATTTTATTTTTTTTGGTAGAGATGAGATCTTTCTATGTTGTGCAGGCTGGTCTTGAATTCCTGGGCTCAGGCTATCCTTCTGCCTCGGTCTCCCAAAGTGCTGGAATTACAGACTGAGCCATCGCAAATTACTATTTTTTTTTTTTTTTTTTTTGAGTTGGAGTCTCACTCTGTTGCCCAGACTGGAGTGCAGTGGCCGCTCCCGGCCACCGCAGCCTCGACCTGCTGGGCTCCGGCGATCCTTCCGCCTCAGCCTTCCGAGCAAATTACTATTTTAAGAGAGGTTTGTGTCTATCATTTGCAAATCCAAAACATCTATCTGCTATAAGAATTCAAGAGTTTGGCAAAACGGAAAAGTACAGCTAAAGCCTGGGCCTAGGGAACTGGGCGGTATAGGTAGGAAATACCAACAGCATAAACCAAGGAGGAGTTACGGTCCAGGCACCCATGTGCAAGTGCACCAATTGAGATGGGCTGCACCAATTGAGATGCGCATGAGGAAGCGAGGAGAAACCAGAGCAGGGACAGGAAGAGAGGAACAGCATATTCCATCTTGAACAGGGACAGGGTTGCATGTGATGTGCAAAACAAGTCTGACCTCTGATGCCAAGGAGGTTGCTACCCTTCCCTTCCCAGCTGCCATCGTAGACGGGACAGGGAGGAGTTAAGATAGGAAGGTCAAGTTCAGGGTGTTTTCTGAAGCTGCTGTAACAATTTATCACAAACTTGGTGGCTTAAAACAACCAAATTTATTCTCTCTCGTTCTAGAAGTCAGAAGCCTGAAATCAAGGTGTCATCAGATCTGCAAATACTCTGAAGCTTCTTGGGAAGAATCCTTCCTGGCCTGTTTCTAGCTTCTGGTGGCTGCCTGCAATCCTTGGCTTGTGGCTGCATCACTCTAATATCTGCCTCAGTCTTCATGCGGCCTGGGAGTGTTGATGGGAGCTTCCATGTTGCTCAGCATCCCCTGAGGAGGCTCTTTAACCTGCCCATTCCTCTGAAACTCAACTCTGTATGAAATTGTCTCCAGAATCTCGAAGGCTCCCCTTTCCTGTCAGAATCTTGACTGACAGAGTGGGCACAGTTAGGGGGCTTTCCCTTGGATTTCTATAAGGACACCCATGGGCTCTCTCTTAATACAGTTGAGCCCATCTGTCACTATTGGTCATGGAAATAGATATTCCAGGTGCGAGAGGACCCCGACGCCCACTGACGATTTGCTTTCCTCTTAAGGCTCACTTGCTTAAACCTCACCAGCTCCAGTGTTGATGGTGTTGGTCATGGAGTGCTGCTTATCTTGGAAAGTTTTGGTCCCAAGGAGAACTCAGGACTCTGTTTTATATCTGAATTAAACTTAAATTTGAACTAAAATTTTATCAAAATAACACAAAGCACATGGTAACAAATAAAATAGTATAGAAAAGCTTACTAAGTTTTACTGTCTAGAGACAATTTATTTTAACTCCTGTTTTCAGTTCTTTTGGTGATAACCTCCATCATTCTAGATCACATGCCTATACCCCTATTTCATAATGTATCTATTTAAAACACTATCTATTGACTCTCCAATGTAAAGGATGAAAATGATCTCATTTCTTCCCTTCCCTCCTTTTCCCAATATTTAATATTCATATTCTTATTCTTTTGTTATCTTTGAAACTTTATACAATGTGCCTATGTAACTATTTCTTATTCCACCAACTTTATTTGGTATCTTAATTGCTTTATTGTGAAATTTGACTGTGGAGAATAATATAATAGGCATGCGACTTAAATATTTTATATATATATTTGTTGTTTCCATAGATAATATATAGTACTGCCTTCTGTGCTTTAAAAGTGTACACAAATGGTATTATTACTCTGAACATTTTATTTTATAATTCAGTTTTTTCAGTCAAGTAGATCTTTTCAAATTTTATCCATGTTGATACATGTAAGTTGCAGGCCTTTCTTTTTAACTGCTACCTGATATCCCTTCATTGAATGTGCACAGATTATTAGTTTGGGTCTTGTTGGGAAAATAATAATAATAGCAGTAATAGCAACAACAGCACTGAGCGCCCATCTCTGCCAGGCATTACTAAATACACTGCTTACCTAATTTGATCCTGCAGCAATTCTCATTTATTTGTGAGAAAATAGGCCCAGAGAGGAAGTCACATGCTTAAAATATCAACAGCTAGCAAGTGACCCTCTGGCTCCAGGGTCCTCTCTCTCACATACTGCAGCATGTTTCTTGACCTGAGCTCATTCCTTTAAACCTTTACAAACAGTGCTGCATGGACTTCTTTGTACTCATGTGGGAGAGATTCTCTAGGACAATTATCAAGATGTAGGGTATTGGCATCTTCAGTTTGTTGCCATATATTGCCAAGTTGATCGCCCCAAATTTGCTACGATTCACATTCCCACCAGTTTCTGTTCAGTTTAATCAGTCAGTGCTCCTTGACTGACTCCCTATTTTACAAAAAAATAAGACAACCGTCTGATTCTGTCTTCCTTCTTTCTCTTTTTTTCTACATTCTTCCTTCTGTTGATTGTCTTAGCTTTTATATAAAGTTGTTGACACATATTCTGTATAACCTCTCTCAATTTTTGTCTGCTTTGTCCATAAATTAACTCTAAAAGTTGGACACAGGTCAGGAATTGGCTCATGCCTGTAATACCAGCGCTTTGGGAGGCCAAGGCAGGAGAATTACTTTAAGCCAGGAGTTCGAGACCAGCCTGGGCAACATAGCAAGACTCCAGCTTTACTTTTTTTTCTTTTTAGTTAGCTAGATGCAGTGGTGTGCACCTATGGTCCAGGCTACTTGGGAGGCTGAGTTGGGAGGACCCTTTAGCCCAGGAGTTCAAGTTTACAGTAAGTTCTGATCATGCCACTGCACTCTAGCCTGAGTGACAAATCAAGACTCCCTCTCATAAATAAGTAAACAATCAAACAAATAAATAGTTGGACACCATTGAACAGTCTTCATATATTTCTAACCATTTAAATATCATTCAATGGCTGGGCAAGCAGTGTGCTGGAATTGTATTTCTTTCCCTGCAGTTTCCTATATTATCAGCCTGGGACCACATTAAGTGGAATGATCACAGCATCAAGGACCAAAGGAGTCTTGTATTTTACATTCACTATTTGTTTTAAATTATGCCATGTCCAGTTGACTGAGGTACTTGTAAAGTTTCTTCTAGCCCTTGGAATTCCTTGTTGTCTTTTTTGCTTTTTATACCATTTGCCATGATCATATTCTCACATTTCTCCCAAACTACTATATCATCTTTTCTACTAAGTTAGTTTTTTCTTCCAATAAGATCTCCGTTCTGGAATTTTCCCTTCTGTACCAGTCTCTGCTTGCCCTCCAGATTGCTGTTATCCTGGAGCCTTTTGTCTGCCCCTGTGTTCCTGGGTCAGAGTTGACAGAGTGCATATCTTCTTCCTTTTTAATTTACACCTTTATTTTGTGAGAGTGTCCCCTTAAGTAACTTCCCATAGAAAGGGGCATGGAAGATAACCCCACAGATATGAAATGTTTTTATATTGACACTTAATATCTTGGCTGGATATAGAATTCCGGCCAGTTGTTAAGCTATGGGGTCCCTCATATGTCCAAATGAGAAGAATAATAGTTTCTACATGAGAAGTCTAAGCTTTCTCCCAGTTGGTCAGTTCAAATCTGGGGGGCATATTCTTTTTAGAGACAGAGTCTTGCTCTGTTACCCAGGCTGGAGCACAGTGGTATAATCATAGCTCATTGCAATCTCGAACTCCTGTATTCAAGAAATCCTTCCACCTCAGCCTCCCAAGTTAGCTGGGACTACAGGTGCTCACCATCATGCCTAGCTATTTAAAACTTTTTTAAAAATTGTTTTTGTAGAGATAGGAGTCTCACTATGTTGCCTAGGTTGGTCTTGAACTTCTGGCCTCTAGAGATCCTCCTGCCTCAGCCTCCCAAAGTGTTAGGATTATAGGGATGAGTCACTGCACCCGGCTTTGGCAGAGTTACTTGACCTGGGTAAGTGTTGGTTGCCTGTGCTCTATGCACTGGGGATGGGGGACTGTGGATGTGTGCCATCAGAGGCAGTTGTCTAGTGTTCACTCCCACTTACCATCTTGACCTTGGCCATACCTGCTGATTCTGAGCATAGAGTCTCTTGATGGTTTTGTCAGGTAGACTGACTCTAGTAGCCTTTGCAGCCCTCCAGCAAGGATATGTGTGGTCTCAACTCTGCCTGTTTCCCTCAATTGTCTTCTCCCACCCACTTTCCATCACACAGAAATCTGTTAGCTATTTTCTATCCCTGGTACTCTTCCTGCTCTTACTCTTTCTTTTCTACTGTCTTATACTTTATTTCTCCATTTATTAGCTGCGTGACCTGGGAAAATTATTTAACCTTTCTGTACCTCAATTTCCTCATATATAAAATGCACAATAAAGGAACTTCCCTTATTAACGTTGTTGGAGGATTAAACGAGTTAATACAAGTAAGGCACCAGAACAGCTCTCAGCACCTAGTCAACCCTATAATACAAGTAAATTATCATTATTCTGTGGTGGGTTCTTTAGAGGGCAGAAAACAGGATCCCAGGCTGCAGTATTTAGACCATTGACAAAGGGCTCTGATATATCTTCTTCCTTTTTAATTTCCTCCAAGGGAAGAAATTTATGGAATGAACTTACCTAATGTATTTAGCTATGGTTCACTCATCTTTAGCTCGGGAATCCCCTGAAGCAGTACTTCTTAAACATTAATATGCATCATAATTACTTGGGAATCTTATTAAAATGCAGATTGTGACTTAGTAGGTAGGAAGTAAGATCCTATATTCAAGAAATGCTCCTGTCTCAGCCTCCTGAGCAGCTAGGACTACAGGCATACATCATCATGCCTGGCTAATTATTTAAATTTTACATTTTGTAGAGACAGGGTCTCACTATGTTGTCCAAGCTGGTCTCAAACTTCTGACCTCAAGAAATCCTCCCAAAGCATTGGGATTACAAGCATGAGTCACTGTACCCAGTCCCTACTCTGTATTTCTAGCAAGCTCCCAGGTAGTACTGATACTGTTAGCAGTGGTGTTAATAGGTGTTTGTGTATGCATTGTGTGTACACTTGATGCCAATATGAAATATATTCTTACTGTAGGTCACAGTAAAAAAGAGTTGAAAACACCGCCTGGAAAAATATCTCTCAGCCTTGTTCTGAGCAGTCTCCATAAGAGACCTCTACAATGCCAATCCTGGGAGTCAGGGTTTGATTTTATCCAGGAAGCAAGCAGGCTCCACCCTGCTCCTAATCACTCTGCAATTTGTGAGTGCCTCACAAATCCCCGCAAATCTTCAGTCCTGTTATTTGAGTCCCCCTACTCCCCGACCCCCACCGTGCCAAGGTGTTTCCTGGCACTATCTGCATCTCTCTGCTGGCTTTCCCAGTATTTTGGAGCTTCTGGCTTGGCGCCTGTCTTGCAGACCACCAGTGACCTGCTGTCCTCCACCCCTTCTCTGGGGTATCTGGTTTCACTCTTCAGCTACTGGTTTAGGGTTTCTCTTCTTTGGAAGACAGGGACAGCTGGGAATGTGGATCTCATCCTGTCTGGGTTTTCCCTTGACAAGTGGCGGTAATGGCAGGATATGAGGTGCTTGAAGACCACTCATGATACTATTATCACAGAGAGCAGAGTCAGTAACAGAAGGAACAGGTGCAATGGGCTGGGTTTCACTTCACGGGCAGGAGGGAACAGCATGCAAGGGATCAAGGATTTTTAAAAAATCAGCTAGTGAGAGGGAGGGAGGAAGAGGTGGAGCATGAATGAGTTTTAGGGTGGAGAGACTCTTCTGCATGATACTGTGATGGTAGACTCATGACATTGTGCGTTTGTCAAAACCCATGGAGTATACAATGCCAAGGGTGGATCCTGGTGTCAACTATGAACATTGGTACATAATAATGTATCCATATTGGCTCATCAGTTGAAACAAATGTACCACATTCGTGCAAGATGTTAATAATGGAGAAACTGGGGAGAGGGATGTAAGGATAAGTATATAGGAAATCTGTATACAGTTAGTTCCCTACATAAAAATGAGTTCTGTTTCGAGTGTGTTCATAAATCTAATTTGTTTGTAAGTCCAACAAAGTTAGTCTAGGTATCCAACTAACACAATAGGCTATATAGTACCAGCTACGTGACCACTGCTTTTCTACTTTCTTCCAGATATCTGGGCTTGAAATAATGATACTGTACTACTGTACTCTATACAATACTTTAAAGTAGATAAAAGCACAGCCACGTACTTGTAGAGGATGCATGCACATGACAATGCATGTCAGACACGTGAACAAACTTACATGACTAGACAAGCAAATGCACTGTCACATCTTTGAAAGCTCACAACTAGAAGGTTTGAATGTAGGGATCTTACTGTACTTTCCTCTCAATTTTCTGTCACTTAAAATTACTTTTAAAAATAGCCTATTAGTTTTCTTTTAAAGTGGAGATAAAAACTAACTCACTAAATAAATGTTCGTAACACCCCCCCCAAAAAAACCCCACAATTACTTGTGTCTTACATGAATACTTCCTCTTCTCCTTCACTTCCCTTCCCAGAGGTGACAATTTTTTTCCTATGCATTTATATAAGGAAGATAATACTTTTCAAATATCTCCCAGTGTTGTGAACCCTTTGTGGTGAGCTACTTTTCCTTCCTGCACACTACACGCCGTTAAGGCCAGACCTTGAAGTTCTTTGTGCTCTGAGATCAGAATGATAAGACATACACAAGAAAAGGAAGTGGAACCTGGGCCTTCTACATAAAGAAGAAGAGGGATGAGAAGTTCAGACAGGAGGAACCTTGCTTTCTCTCATCTCTGGGCTGAAGCTTGGGGTGGGTGGGAGTGCAATGACATTCAGACAGATACCAAAGAACCCCAGACCCCTGGGGCCTGTGGTGCTTACCCAGTGCTTCCTGGGGGCTAAAGTTCCCACCTTTGGAAGAAGCCCCTCAATTCACTTAACACCACTCACCTATACACATGATGAGTATAGACTGGAATAGAAGGCTGGCTGTCAACTTTCCGAAGTGAATAGTATGGGCATGGTTCTTATTATAAAAAGTAATATGTGCACATGGAAATGATCATTTAAATGGAAAAACATAAAATAAGGGTAAAAATCTCACTCCATAATTGGTACTCCAGGTCCATTTTTGTAGGTAACTAGTTTTCACTTGTTTATAGTATTTTTCTTTTCCTGGTAGTCATCTACATAATTCAAATAACATGTCTGTACTGCTTCCTGGTTTATCAACTTTAAGAAGACTCTATTAAATGCTGAGCTGAAAAGTAAAAAAAATTGACTCACTTATATTTTACTTTTGTTAACCTGTTTTTATATTTAGTTCTATTAGCTATTTTTAAACTTTAAAAATATAGCTTTTTTGATGTAGTGAGGTTAAATAGCATCTCTTTCACTGAGAAATATGAGGAAAAAGTGTTAATTTCCTTCTCTTCCATCTCTTTCTTCAACTTTTGTTCATAAAAGTTTTTTGTTTTTTTTTTTTTGAGTTGGAGTCTTACTCTGTCGCCCAGACTGGAGTGCAGTGGCTGCTCCCGGCCACCACAGCCTCGACCTGCTGGGCTCCGGCGATCCTTCCGCCTCAGCCTTCCAAGTAGCTGGAACTACAGGCGCGCGCTACCATGCCTGGCTAATTTTTTTTTTTTGATTTATTGTAGAGATGAGGCTTCGCCAAGTTGCCCAGGCGGGTCTCGAACCCGCAGTCTCAGGTGAGTGACCTCAGCCTCCCAAAGGCACGAAATTACAGGCTGAGCCACCGAGCCCGGCTGCATAAAAGTATTTGTATGTGGTCAAGATTGATAATGTCTGCATTCTCTTTTGTAATTATAATCAAGCCTTACATGCTTTATTTATAGAATGCTTCTTTAAAAAATCAAAAGAGCATTTGCAATAATGATTGTGTAAATATCATCTATTGCTGATTGGATAATATCGCTTAGCCAGAAGTAATATATCATACAGGTAAACCATGTGGTTTACAATAGCTCTGCCACTTAAAAGCTGTGTTACTTATGACCAGGTACAGTGGCTTATGCCTGTAATCCCAGCACTTTGGGAAGTTCAGGTGGGAGGGTCACTTGAGGTCAGGAATTCAAGACCAGCCTGGGCAACATAGGAGCCCTCGTCTCTACAAAAAAAATTTAAAAATTAGCTGGGCATGGTGGTGTGTGTCTGTTGTCCCAGCTACTCAGGAAGCTAAGGTGGAAGGATCACCTGAGCCTAGGATGTCAAAGGCTGTGGTGAGCCTTGAGTGTGCCACTTCACTCCAGGCTGGGCGACAGTGTGGGATTCTGGCTCAATGACAACAACAAAAAGCTATGTGACTTGGTATAGTCAGTCAATCTCTCTGTGTCCCAATTTTTCATCTGGAAAAAAAAGAGATAAAAATACCTATCCTCATAGGATTGTTTGAAGATTGAATAATATAATCTATCCAAAGCACTTAGCACAGTGCCTGACACATAGTAAGAATTTCAAAGAAATTTTATTATTATTATTAGGTAGTGTGAGTAAATCCATTAGGAAGGTGTTGTAATTCCTATGCTATTAAACTTGTGTCATGCCAACACAAATATTCCACATACCAAGGTTAAATGAATTCTCTCTTTTGACACTTCATCAGTTCAAAATTATCCCATAAATTAGTTTGCTTCATTTTTAAACCAGGCCTTTTCATATTTCCTGACATTTCTTATAGCCTTTCTATTTCTTTTTGAGTGAAGAAACATACGCTCTTTCCTCGTATCCGCAGGCAATACGTTTCAAGATCCTTCATGGAGGCCTGAAATAAGGGATAGTGCTGAAGCCTATGTTTTTCCTATACATACGAGGGGGAACCCCCAAAAAGGAATTTATTTGTTTCAAAATGTATATTTATTCTTACACATTTAAACTTCAATCACCTTCAAAGTACTCTTCATTTGATGCAGTACACCTATTGAGATACTTAAAGAATCTTTTTAGTTTGACAATTTTGATGCCTTTTAGTGCTTCTTCCATTTTTTGTTTCACCTCTTTCATATGGGCAAAACATTTCCCTTTGAGGACTTTTTTCATTCAGGGAAACAAAAAGAAAAGTCACAAGGTATGGCATGACATAAATCACCCATCATGAGATTGAAAGAATCTCCAAGAAAAAAAATTCACTGAAACCAAATGCAACCTCTCACAACAACACTAGCTGGTACACTGATGCCAATGTGTTCCTAGAACAGTTACCTAGTGGGAAAAGCCTGTATTACAAGGGGCTTGCCCTCAAAAAATAATTCTGGTTTTTGTGGGTCCTGCCTCATATATACCTGTGATAAAGAATAATTTATAAATTAGTCATGAGATTAAAAACAGTAACTGATAATAGAACAATTATAACCATATTCTGTAATATGTTACCTGAATGTGGTTTCTCTCTTTATTTCTCTCAAAATATCTCATTGTGTGTAATCTTTTTAGACCATGGTTAACTGTGGGTAACTGAAATCACAAACAGCAAGACCACAGATAAGGAGGGTCTACTGTAATAGGCTATAGTCCACTGTGTACTCAATGGCCGGTTTCAAGAGAGGAAAGAGACTGTGTTGTCCCTGACAAACAGCAAGAAACAGAACCCTGTTGGTTTCTGACTTTCCAGTTCTGGTTCCCATGTGACCTTACCTTTCTCTATTCCTCAGATACCTGAAAAATTCTCTGTCCTATACTTATAATGCACCTTCAATACACACACACACACACACACACACACACACACACACACACACACACACAGTAGCATGTGAGGGTTTCTGTTCCTTAAAATCCAATGGTGCAGAAGGGAATGTAATAAATGACATTTTTTCCCTATGGTTTTAAGTATTTCTGGTAGTCTCCTTATCCAGGTTTTTCATTCTGGGTAAACATCCTATTTTCTCTCTCTTTCTCTACATCTCCACTTCCTAAAGAAACTGAAAAAAGAAAAATACCCTCCACCTTGCAACAAGGGTTTTTCTTGCCCCTTAGTCATTTTTTGTCCTTGTAAATTTATGTCAAGTTCCAAACTATACTCGTCAATACATTTAAAAAGATACAATGTGAAAGTCAAATCTTAGTACACTGGATTCACAATTATTATAAGGGAAGAGGAAGAAATTTTTGTTTCTTTTTTTTTTAATTTCCAGATTTTTTTGTTTTTGTTTTGAGTCAGGGGTCTCGTCCTGTCACAAACAGGCTGGAGTGAAGTGGCACAGTCCCAAGTCACTGAAGCCTCAACCTCCTGGACTCAGGCGATCCTCCTGCCTCAGCCTCTGGAGTAGCTGGGACTACAGGCACACACCACCATGCCTGGTGAATTTTTCTATTTTTTTGAAGAGACAAGGTCTCGCTATGTTGCCCAGGCTGGTCTCAAACTCCTGCAAGCCTCCCAACTCGGACTCCCAAAGTGTTGAGATTACAGGCATGAGCCACTGTGCCTGAACTGTTTCTTGATAGAAAAACTAGCTGTACCTCTTGGTAGATATGAAATCAAAAATAAGATCGTGGGATCCAATCCAAAAATCTTGAAATGTTCAAGGAATCAATATTTGTTGGATGCAGCTTAAAATTTTGCTTAATGCCAAACTTCCCTGAAGACCAAAGGACTGGGGGGGACAGATATAATAATAGACGTCAGCTCTCCATGGGGAACTAGCGCCTGATGTTTCGCGATGCTTTCCAACAATGCAAATGGTGTCAGTTCCCCTACATTGACTGTGGCATTTTAATAAATCAAATTATCAAAGCTTCATAAATGTATAAAAAAAAGAAACAAAAACAAGTGAAGCAAGCATAGTTTGCTACTCTAACATCAAAGAATCCCAAACCATAAATCCATAACATTCAGTTTCAAAAGCAGATGATGAAAAATATGGAACGAGTTTCTTAGATTTAATTTTAAAGCAGCAGAAGTATGTGAAAACAGAAAAGAAATGCTGAAAAGCAGAAACCAGAGCAGAGGGCACTTCATTTTAGAACTTTCAGCTTCTCCAGGGAGCAAAAGAGCTTAGTTCCTTGATGTCTGGAAAACCGTAGGCAACGTTTGCAAGTTCTGTTTTTTTTTTGTATCACGTCTAATCATTCAGCTCAAGTCAGTAAATCAGATACCCAGGGGGTACATAACACATTATTAAATCTATGCAAGAGTTCTGAGTTCATCAAGGAAAATAAAGAAAGGTGCTAAATGTCATGAGTGATTTTGCTGGTAATCAAGCCCTCCACTGTTAAATTGATTTTTAAATCATGCAGTCTCCTTTTCTGCAAAGTTTCACTTACAGTGGTAGATACTAGTCATTTTGGAGAAGCTAGACACATTTCATTCCCCTCCTGGTGACATCCCAGTTTCCTTTCAGATCATTGCTTTTCCCCATTGTCTGTAATCGTGGTGGAAGTAGTGTCTGCCCCCCATTCCCAGCCCTGCATGCCGAAGGGGCTAGGTCAACTTGTTCCAGCCTGTCCACTAGTGACACAGGCTCAGTCAGTGAGGTGTCCTCCCCAGCCTGAGGCTCTCATGGGAAGATGCAAGGATATGAGATGGTAGTGAGAATGTATTTGTCCCTGCTGAATGGCCTCTTGAACTCCCCTGCATCCTGCTCATTTTCCAAACCTAACCTTGCAGCCCTTCGTTGACCTGTCCCCGTAGCTATCCAACACCACTTTTCTTTTTTTCTTGAAACCATTCAAGTCAACTTCAGCTACTGCAACTAGAAAGTCTGATTGATGTACTCTGCCATTCAAAGAAAAACATTTTTTGAACATCAGAAATATGGAGGCATGGTTCCTCAGACTGACCATGCGCTAGCTCGTCATGTAAACAGATAATTATAGTGCAATACAGGAGGCACTATCAGAAATGAATCAAAGTCACAAAAGAAGTCAAAAATTCCATTGAGGGGACATAGGGAAGTTTCCATGGAAGAGGCAAAGTGTGAGTCTGGCTTCCAAGGACAAGTAGAAATTTGCCCTTGTGAAAAAGATAGGGTGGGCTTTCCAGTAGAGGGAGCAACACACACACAAAGGCATGGAGGTATGGGAGAACAGGTCATGGTTGGGGAGCCTCCAGTAATGAGACTGGGGCAGGGCACACGTGGGTGAACGAGTATGAAGAAGGCTGAGGCTACATCAGGAGGGATCATGTACCCAGTGCAATGAGATTGGTATTAAATAACCAGTGGAGGCCGGGTGCGGTGGCTTAAGCCTATAATCCCAGCACTTTGGGGGGCCGAGGCGAGAGGATTGCCTGAGCCCACAGGTTCAAGACCAGCCTGGACAACAGGGCGAGACCTGGTCTCTACAATAAATCAAAAAATTAACCGGGTGTGGTAGCGCGCCCCTGTCATTTCAGCTGCTTGGAAGGCTAAGGCGGAAGGATCGCAGGAGCCTAGTAGGTCGACGCTGTGGTGGCCGTGAGCGTGCTACTGCTCTTGAGACCAGTCTGGTCGACTTGGCCAGACCTCATCTCTACAATAAATCAAAAAATTAGCCAGGCGTGGTAGCGCACGCCTGTAGTTCTGACTACTCGGAAGGCTGAGGCGGAAGGATCACCAGAGCCCAGCAAGTTGACAACGGGGTGGCCGTGAGCATGCCACTGCACTCCAGCCTGGGCGACAGAGTGAGACTCCAACTCAAAAGGATAAAAATATAAATAAATAATAAATAAATAAATAATAGAATAAAACTCAATAGCCAGTGGAATGGTTGATGCCAAGAAATAAAAAGCATTGTCTTCAAATACAGAAACTAGTATCAGAAGGTAGTTGGGCAAAAGCAAAACTTAAAATGGAAAAATAGATGCTTCAGAGGAATAACTATTTTTAAAGGATCAATTCAGGAAACTAAAAATATTTATAGAACATATTTTAAAAACAAAGCAATCACTTTAAATCTCATGAGATTCCACCTTTGATAACCCCTCTATTGATCAGGAGAACGTCAAGGATTTAATTGGCAATTCTTATTAGCTGTTAAAATGTTGACACTTGGGAATATTTGAGAATTACCTGCTGTTGGAAGACACTTCTCCATGGGTCTCTCTCACACTTTTCTATGTTCCACACAGAGACACTGACTTCGTTTTGTTGTAGGCTACCTTTTCAAAGAGTCATGTGTAGCCGACAGCCTTGGAAGACAGAGAGAGGGTGTGTCCTTGGTATGGATTGAGTGCTTATTCCCTCCAAAACTCATGTTGAAACCTAATCCCCAGTGTGTAGGCCTTTATAAGATGATTGGCTTGTGAGGGCTCTGCCCTCATGAATGAATTAATCCATCCGTATATTAATGGAATACTGAGGTCATGGATTAATGGGCTATTTTGGAATTGGTACTGGTGACTTTATAAGGAGAGGAAGAAAGACTTGGGCTAGCGTGCTTAGTCTCCTCACCATGTGACATCTTGAGCTGCCTCTCTGCAGAGAGTCACTGCCAGCAAAAGGCTTTCACCAGATGTGGACCCTTGACATTGGAGTTCTCAGCCTCTATAATAAACAATTTTACTTTATTTTTTAATCTGTTATAGAAAAGACTAAGACACCCCTGCGGAACAAAGGACATACTATTGAACAACCATCAGTGCCCATCTCATTTCTGTCTTTTCTTCATTCATGGCTTTTCTAAGAAATGTTTTCTCTTCTGTCCTCCTCTCATGATGCCCCTTGCATCCTTCAGAGCCCAGCTTCAGTTCCTAGTTCCTTCTACAGAGGCTTCCTCTGAATCATGGAGCCTTCACTGATTTTTGGATCCTTTGTTGTTGTTGTTTTTTAGTCGGGGTCTCACTCTGTTGCCCAGGCTGGAGTTTAGCAGCACAATCACAGCAGCCTCAACCTCCTGGGCTCAGGCCATCCTTCCACCTTCTACCTCAGCATCTGGAATAACTGGAACTGCAGGCAAACACCACCATCTGGGCTAGACCCTATGGGATATAAGAAAGGATAAAACCTAACCCCTACTCTCATTATATGTAAGGAGAGGTGACAAACACATCTTTTTAAAAAAATTTTTATTTTAAATATGTGGGGTACAGTTCAGGGTTAGGAATATAAATGTTCATTAGGCAGGTACCCTTGATGAGGTGTGTCTCCTTCTCCCCTGGCAGTTTCCCACTACTATCAATCCCTTTCTTATAGTATTATGAGAGTTGTTCAAGGTCCGCTTATGAGTGAGAACTGTGATACTCATTTCTTTGTTTCTGTGATAGAGCACTCAGTATTATAGCCTCTAAGTCCATCCAAGTTGCTGTGAAGTTCATAATTTTGTCCTTCTTTATGGCTGTATAATATTCCATTGTGTATATGTACCACATTTTTAAAATTCAGTCCTCTTTCGATGGGCAGCACAGTTGGTTCCATGGACAAACACATCTTATACTAGAGTGAACAACACAAAATAATATATCAATATAATCAAGTATTATGTTCCATAGCAAATGATGTCCTTTTTTAAAAAATAGCTTTGGTGTACAAGTGGCTTTTAGTTCCATGGATGAATTGTATAGTGGTGAAGCCTGGGCTTTTAGAATACTTATCGCCCAAACAGTGCACAATACACCCTATAGATAATTTTTCATCTCTCATCCTCCCCCTCTGAGTCTCCAATGTCTATTATACCACTCTGTGTACCTTAGCAGACCCACAGCTTACCTGCCACTTAGACATCAGAATATGCAGTATTTGGTTTTCCATCCCTGAACTGCTTCACTAAGGATAATAGCCTCCAATTCCACCCAAGTTGCTGCAGAAGACATGATTTTGTTCACTTTTTTATGGCTGAATAGTATTTCACAGTATATATGTGCCACTTTTTTTAATCCACTCAGCAATTGATGGGCACTTAGGTTGATTCCATGTCTTTGCAATTGTGAATTGTACTGTGAAAAACATATACAGGTGTTTTTTTTTGTATAATGACTTATTTTCCTCTGGGTAGAGACACAGTAATGGAATTTCTGGGTTGAGCATGGATCTACTGTTAGTTCTCTGAGAAATCTCCACACTATTTTTCATAGAGGGTGTACTACTAATTTGCATTTCCACCAACAGTGTATGAACTCTCCCTTTTCACTACACCCACACCAACATTTTGACTTTTTAATAACAGTCATTCTGGCTTGGGTAAGATGATATCTCATTGTAGTTTTAATTTGCATTTCTCCTGGTACATACATTTGTTTTGATGTCTGGTATGATGTTTTGAACATATTGTTTTGATGCCTGATATGATGTTTTGAGCACTGTCAAATTTCAAAGGAGGCCAGATGCAGTGGCTCATACCTATAATCCCAGCACTTTAGGAGGTCAAGGCTAGAGGATTGCTTAAGCCCAGGAGTTCGAGACCAGCCTGGGCAACATAGCAAAACTTTGTTTCTACAAAAAAAACCAACAACAAAGTCCTGGTGTGGTGGTGCTCACCTGTAGTCCCAGCTATTCTGGATGCTGAGGTGAAAAGTGGAAGGATTGCCTGAGCCTGGAGGTTGAGGCTGCTGTGAGCTGATTGTTGTGATCATACCGCTACACTCCAGCCTGGGTGACAGAGTGAGACCCTGACTGAAAAAAAAAACTTCAAAGGATTCAAAAAATCAGTGAAGGCTCCATGATGCAGAGGAAGCCTCTGTAGAAGGAACTGAAGCTGGGCTCTGAAGGATGAAAGGGGCACCATGAGAGGAGGACAGAAAGGAAAACATCTCTTAGAAAAGCCAGGAATGAGATGTTTGGGGAGGAGGAGTTGTATGCCAATGGCCTCCGCTATCTCCTGTATTTATCCTCTCGGTCCTAATCTTCCTGTCTGTGTCATCCAGGCAATAATGTCCTCATGACCAAGGGGAGTCACAGGGATGCAAAAAAGACAGCAGGTGTGAAAGCTCTTTTGAAGTAAACAAATAACAGAGTTCCATATGTTCTCACACATAAGAGGAGCTTGAACAATTATAATGCTATAAGAAAGCGACTGGCAGTAATGGGAAACTGTTGGTGGAGGGGTGGGATTGGCAGTTGAGGGAAACTGCTAGGGCAGGGAGGAGCATACCTCATTAACAGGGGTACCTGCATGATCAATGCTTGTGTACCTAACCCTGAATTGTATCCCACATCTTTACATTAAAAATAATAATAATAATAAAAAGAGCACTTAAAAGACAAGATAAATAGACTGATTAAAACTACAATTACCTTATTATTGCTCAATCTTCTCTTCTCCAGGCTAAACGGCCCTGGGTATATATGTCTGTGTGTCACATGTCAAGGCATGAGTCCTGTCTGTTGTTCTTAAAGTGTAGTGCCCAGAATCCTCCAATTATAACCTGACAGACACTGATTGGAGAGGAGTTTTCACCTTCTTTGGTATCTATATTCCATTTATACAACCAAAAATACAATTAGCACTATTAACTCTTAAAGTCCAGTCAACTAAAATTCCTTTTTATTTAAATGAATCTGCTACTGTATTTTTCTCTGATGTGACCTTCAGAACTCAAAGTAGGAATTTCAACTCCAGCTTCAATTTGCTATCTCCAGATGAGAGCGGATGCAAAATGATAGTGATGGTTGAGCAGATTGGCAACCTCAAGGATGTATGAAGTAGTTACTTAAGCTGGCAAGTGTCACCCAACTGGGAAGACTGGGACATTACTAGTCTATGGTCTGCATGCCTTCAGCAATCACACTTCCACCTTTCCCCCCCAAATCCCTTAATCCTCACTACCATCTAGTTTTCAGAAGACTTTGCCTCCTAACAACAGGCAGGAATATCTCTCCCCAAGAATAAACTACAGATGCATTCTTCCCTACCAGCACCTATCTGGTTTCTTTTCCCTCTGAGAGCCAAGGCTATGTTTTGGCATTTTATAGTCATCATTTCAACAACCCATGTTCTCTCTCTCTTTTATATTCTTAATATTGCCCTTCTTACTAGCTCTTCTACTTCAGAACAAAAATAGTCTTTCTGTCTTTTTCATAAAAGGTGTATCTTTTGCCTAAAAGGGAGAATTCAAAGTGCATTTGTTATGGACTGAATGTTTCTGTGCCTCGCAAATTCATATGTTGAACCCCTAACCCTAGCGTGACTGTATTTGGAGATGAGGTTTCTACAGAAGCAATTACAATTAAATGTGGTCATAAGGGTGGGGCCCCAGACCTACAGGAGTAGTGTCCTTGTAAGAAGAGATGTCAGAGACCTCTCTCTCTCTCTCCCCCTCCCTACCTCCCTCTCTGTCCTCCATGCCCAATGAGAAAAACTATGTGAAGATAAATAAGAAGGTGGCCTCTGTAAGCCAGAAAGTAAGCCCTCACCATTCTCTTGACTGATACATAGGTCAACAGCTTCTACTCCTTTAAAATTCAATCCAAAGTGTCTCTTCTGTAAAGTATTCTCTGATTCTTAATTCTGATTTGGATGTTCTTCCTATGGCTCCTAAAATATTCTGTGCATAATTCTATTGCAGAACTTATCACACTGAATATAACCATTTATTTATCTGCCTTCCACAGTAGACAATGACCATGCCTCATTTAATTTTATATTCTCACTGTTGCACCAGGCTGGAGTGCAGTGGCATGATCACAGCTCACCACAGCCTCACAGTCCTGGACTAATTGCCTGACACCATGGTAGGCCTTCCAGACCCCACACATGACTGTTCTTGAGTTATAAACTGCACTTTGAATTCTATCTTTTAGGCAAAAGGTACACCTTCAAACCATACACCATAAAAACTCATAATTATGGTAGTTTAGTATGATGGGAAAATCAATTTATCTGCATAAAAGTTGGTATAGAAGGTGCCACAAATAGAAGAAAAACTAATAGATTACAAAGTAAGGCTCAAAACAAATAAATACTTAGATAAAAACAGAATGTGTTGGCAGCAGGTATTTACCTAGATGAAATACTAAAGGAAGTTCTTTAGGCAGAAGGAAACTAATCCTAAATAGAAACATGGCAATACTGGAAGGAAAGGAGAGAAATGGAAAAAGCAAACACGGGATAAAACAAAGTGAATACTGACTGTTTAAAACAATAATAATAGTGGTTTTTTTGGCAGTGCAAGTATGCAGAAATGAAACACATAACAGCAATAACAATAACCAAAACAGGGTAAATGTGTGTCTTAGCTGTTCAGGTTGCTATAAAAAAAGTCACAAACTGGGTGGCTTCTAAGCAATAGAAATTTATTTCTCACAGTTCTGGAACCTGGCAAGTCCAAGATCAATGCAGATTTACTGTCTGGTGAGTGTCCACTTCCTAAACAGTACACTCATGCTGTATCTTCATATGGTAGAATGGTAGAAGGGGTATGGGATCTCTCTGGGAGTCTCTTTTATAAGGTCACTAATCTCACCTATGAGGGCTCTACCCCATGTCCTGATCACCTCCCAAAGGCCCTGCCTCCAACACCATCACCTGGGGGGTGAAGATTTCAACATATGAAATTTGAAGGGAACACAAATATTCAGACCACAGCAACAGAGTTAAATGTTGTAAGGTTCTCTCATCATCCAAGAAGAATTAATGATACTAAATTATAGTAGATCCTAATAAGTCAAAGATGCATGTTTGTAATCTCTGTGATGACCACAAAAAGAATAGTTGAAGAATATATAATCTACAAGCAAATAGTGAATGGGAAATGGAATAATTTTTAAAATGCTCAATTAACGTAAGAAAGGACAGAAGACAAAAAAGGAGAAAAAGAAGAATAAAAACAGATGGGGGGATGGGCAGGCGCAGTGGTCACTCCTATAATCCCAGCATTTTGGGAGGAAGATGCTGGAGAATTGCTTGAACCCAGGAGTTCGAGATCAGCCTGGGCAACATAGCGAGACACCATCTCTACAAAAATTTAAAAAATATTAACCAGGCATGGTGGTGTGCACCTGTAGTCCTATGTACTCAAGAGGCTGAGGCAGGAGGATTGCTTGAGCCCAGGAGTTTGAGGCTGTGGTGAACTGTGATCATGCCATTGCACTTCAACCTGGGGCAGTGAGACTCCAACTCAAAAAAAAAAAAAAAAAAATAGGACAAGTAGCAAACAAAGAAAATTATGGGGCCAGACTCGGTGGCTCAGCCTGTAATCCCAGCACTTTGGGAGGCCGAGGCAAGTGGATTGCCTGAGCCCGCGGGTTTGAGACCCACCCGGGCAATTTGGCAAGATCTCGTCTCTACAATAAATCAAAAATTGCCAGCCATGCTAGCGTGCACCTGTAGTTCTGGCTATTTGGAAGACTGAGGCAGAAGGATCACCGGAGCCCAACAGGTCAAGGCTGTGGTGGCCGGGAGCATGCCATTGCACTCCAGTCTGGACGACAGAGTGAACTCCAACTCAAAAAAAAAAAGAAGAAAAAGAAAATTATGGTAGATTTAAACTCAAATAGGGCAGTCTCAGTTTCCCTCCCACTGCGGGAGCTTATCTGTACTCTCAATAAATCCTGCTTCTTCACACACACAAAAAAAGAAAACTCAAATAGGGAGATATGGTGGGCCTATTTTTCGGCCCACTAATATCAGAAATGCAGAAAAAGTCAGCCTGGGAAGCAGTGTGTGCATCATGGAACAGGTGCAGAGGGAGGTAGAAAGAAGACACTTTGTGCCATAAGAGAAAGATGGAGGGAGGGTGTCTTAGCAGATGAACTTTCGAGCTCACTTCCACCCTCTGAACAAGGAGTTTCTAAGAGTGAAAGTCCCTGCATCCCTACAATAAACTCTCCTTTCTGAGCTCACTTCAGGCTGTTCTGTTCCAACCTTCTGTTGCAAACACATGACCCCTGACTGAGACAGTGGTCACGGTCAATAGGCGCTGAGAAATATGGTCTCATTAGACCAGCCTCTGGGGAGACAGAATGAGTGTCTTTGTCATGAAGCATCTATCACAAGAATGCTTTTGTATTCCAGGTTTTGATCATGATGGTTTCTGTGTTTTTTTAAATTCTGAAACATCAGATAATCACTCTTTACATTAACCTTCATAGAAATGTGGTATTGTTTATAATTAACAGAATATTGAAATTTGTAAAGCAAAAATTTTTCATGCTAAGAGAACAAAAGAAAAACAAAAGCCTCTTGGCTGATTTTTCTATCCATGACCATCTGGTTTTGTAATTAACATCTTGCCAATATACTAAAATATTTTTAATGTAGATCTTTTACATTCCTGCTGCATTTTCAATTAAAGTCTCTGAATTCAAACTTTGTACCATGAGTCAGCAGTTCAGGCAAACATGTTTTTTTCATTTATTTCCTTTGGGAAAACCCAGTCCCAAATGCAGAATGCCTGCCATCCTTTCATTCTTTTCATCAATCCAGATGTCCACAATTACTTCTGGAGGTTACCACAATGGTTTTCCCTGCCATCTGACACCATCTTTCCCATGATTGCCTGGGATGACTTCTCTGGCCTTCTCTTTTCCCTATAAATACTCCTTCTCAACAGGAAAAACATTACCTGTGGTCTGCAGATCCCAGAACCTGGAGACACGTCATGTTCATAGTGGCTTTGTGCATGAACTGCCAAGTTAGATCCATGCTAAGAAAGAGAGACTGTCTTTATATCCCATTTTAGTTGGGAGATGGTAGTCCTCTTCACAGAGCTGTGTTGCAGAAAGTCATTATTCTACAAAGGAGGAAAGATAGAGTCGTAAAGATCATGTATACAAAAGTTACAAGGTTCACACAGACATTATTTATGATGTCCTCCAAAGTGGGGCTCCCAAAGCCACTATGACCCTTATCTACATTTGGTTGGCCTTAGACAAATGGCAAACTCTGCTTCTCTTGAAGAAGTCCTTCTGAAAGCAGCCCAACAAGGGTACTACCTTGACTGCATGGCCATTCTGTGGACATTCCTTTTTTGCACAATCCTCTACACACACACACACACACACACACACACACACACACACACACACTAACCAACTTTGGTGATAGCACAATATAGATGTTTAAAAAATGTTACTAAAGACGGGATAGATTGGACAATTTACTATTTGTTAAAACTCTACCACAAGGCCAAAGTAGGATTGTTTGAGCCTAGGAGTTTGATACCAGTCTGGGTAGCATGCTGACACACTATGTCTACAAAAAAATTAAAGTAGCTGGTGCACCTGCAGTCCCAGCTACTCAGGAGGCTGAGGTGGGAGGATCACTTGAGCCCGGAAGTGTGAGGCTGCAATGAGCTATGATCATGCCACTGTACTCCAGCCTGGGCAACAGAACCAGACCCTATCTCTAAATATGTAAAAACAAAAACAAACAAAACCCCTCTACCACAGGTCATACATTATTTTAGATACTTTACCTACATTCTCTCCAATTCTCACAACAACTCTGCAGATTGAACATCTTTATCCCTATTGAACAGATGAAGAAACCTAGGCTTGGAGTGGTTAAGCTAATTTGCCCCAAATCACATGGTTAGTTATCTTCTCTTACTGACATGGTTTTTCACATAGGAAAATTAATCTAGTCTGGGAGTATTTGTTCAGGATTTGAATAGAGAAGGGGAAGTTCAGAAATGACAACAGGAGAATGGAAATAACTTATTTTTAAAAATTAAATTCAAATAATATGTACCTGTACCATCTGCAGCTTAAAACCTTCCCAGCTCACACATCAAAACAACACCTGACTAGGTGAGGTGCCTATTTAGGGTTCTGAGTGAATGTGTCATTACTTTAGGCATGCACACACAAAACATTCTTGTGTTTTGAACATCTTTCTCCTTGCCGATGACCCTGGGATGAGCTGAGTGTAAATGACTCTAACCATGTGAATTACATTCTTCTGGAATACATATGAGCTTGTAAACTAAGGGGGATAAAACTTAGGAAAAAGTTTATTTGAGGATTTGATCAAAACTGAATTACTAAAGAAAAAATATATATAATCTGCAATAGTTCAACAAACTCCCAAAGCCATCAAAACTCAAGGCTTCTAAACAAACCAGGCCAGGCACGTTAGAAGAAGTGAAATGAGGCTTGAAAAATTTCAATGCAATTGCTTAGTATATGTTGTATCTAGAATTTTTTTTCCCACAGAAGCCAAACATTTCTTTTAAGTCAAGAAAACAGGCCTTTTGTTAAGGGCCTGCGGGGGGGGGGGGGAGAGTAACTGAGCAAAAGCTGGTTATTTTAGCAGAATTAGTCAGTGAAGTTATTAAATACACAAAAAATTATTAGAGCTACAATAACAAACCCATACTCTTCTTCTTCATTGAAGCTACTTAGGAAAAATGTTGTCACCTGTTGAGGGGAAGTTAGATTTTCATGGTCTTTAAGTCCTTCAGTAAACTTCCTGGGACAGAATTATACCCACCTGAGCCCTGGGCACAGGCCATAGAATCAGACTTCTTATTAGCAGTCTTTCGTGTTGTTTTGATTTTAGAAATTGGTTAATTCTGTGACTCTCCCTGCTATTACATTTGTTTCTGTGGTCTTTTGGCTTGAGATGATTGTTTATAAGTTGTTTCCCTCCCATAAATTGTACATTAATTCATTCAATCAATGATTAATAAATAATTCATTTTGGTGCTATGGAAATAAGGTGATATAAATAGAAGGTCACTGGGGTAGGGTGCTTCTTTAGATCATGTGGTGGAATGGCATCTCTGAGGTGGTGACATTTGAGCTGAGAGTCAATCATTCAGGGAAGAGAGTTTCAGGCCCATGAAACAGTGAGTGAAAAGTCCCAAGACAGTGGAGTTTAAGGCCATTAGAGACCAGAAAGGTCAGAGAGTGGTCCTGGAGTCCAAACACAGCAAGGGTGAGGGAAGAGAGTTCAGGAGGTTAACACGGATGTTCAGGTGGGAGAGAGACCACTGGTCTCCCTTTAGTGGAAAGGATATGAATATTTAAATTGAAGGACTGGGAAGATCTGACTAACCTAAGAGCTCAGATCCTGAAATTTTCTTAAAAGATAGCTGGCAAGGGAAGATTAGAAAACTTGCCTTATTCAGAAGAGTTGCATCATATTTATTATTATAACTGTTTCCATTGAGTGTATTCTGTGTGGTGGGTACATTAGAATATTTAATATATTTTATCAGTCCCAAAATTTTACAAGCATTATTAACTCCATTTTACAGAGAAAGAAGTGGAGGCTGAGAATGGTTAAATGATTTGTCCAAGGTCACAAAGCCAGTAATTGATGAAGATGAAATTTGAAGAAGTCCTTGCTCTGTCTCAGAAAGAAAGAAATGGAGAAAGAAAAGAAAGGAAGGAGGGAGAGAGAAAAAGAAACAAGGGCTACCAAGTAGAGAAATGATAAACGATTACATGAAAGACTATATAGAAATCATATCAGTGGTTTCCCTGACTGGGGGAGAGGGGCGTACTCTAAACATATGCTAGAAATTAATTTTGAACATTTAGTTAAATTCTGGCTGATTGAGAGTGACGAGAGAGGGAGAAAATGGTGTGGTCAAAGTTTCAGAAAGCAATAGATTAAAAAGCATGTCATTATCAGAACAAAATAACAATCAAGTAACACACTCACCCAAAAAAGGAAGGAAGGAGGAAAGGAAGGAAGAAAGGGAGGAGAAAAGGGAGGGAGGGAAGGAAGGAGAAAGGGAGGAAGGAAGAAAAGGAGGGAGAAAGGGGGGAAGGAGGGAGAAAGGGGGGAAGGAGGGAGGGGGAAAGAGGAAGGAAAGGAAGGAGGGAGGGAGGGAGGACAAAAGGAGGGAGGGAGAGAAGGAAGAAAGGAAGGGAAGGAGGGAGAAAGAGGGAGGAAGGAAAGAAGGGAGGAAAAAAGGAAGACAGAAGGAAGGGAGGGAGGAAGGAAAGAGGAAGGAAAAGAAGGAGGAAGGAAGAAGGAAGGGAGGGAGGAAGGAAGGGAGGAAAAAGGGGGGAGGAAAGGAAATTTGCCCCCCACCTCACCCCAGTAGAAAATAAAAACCCTTTCTAGAGAGGCAACTTTTCCCTTGCAGTTTCCTAGCAATCAAGGAAGCGTCTCTGGGCAGGCGGACAGGGCCAAGGACCTCCACTGGGAACAACTCAAGAAAGGGCACAATTTCATCCCCCCATTTTCCCTACGCTTAACGGGGAATTTTGCAGAAAGAAAATTAAGAGCTTTGCCTCGAATCTGTTACTGTTTTCTAAAGAAACAGTGACCTAGTAAGAAATCTCAGCAAGGTCAGGGCCACAGACGGCTGCTTGGGGACCCCCGCTGGGATTCCCAAACACAAGGCCCTCCCCTTGGCAGGGACCGCGGACACCGTGGGGGCCCCT
>NW_007245724.1:499866-559505 GCF_000164805.1 Carlito syrichta
CCTTGGGTTTGGTTCTGACAGAGCAGATCGTCTTTTGAATCCCATCCTCCTGGGTTGCTGTCGTTTTCTTTTGTGCACTGTTAGGCTTTCTGTTCAAAATACACCGAAATCTGGGAGGCGGGAGCGGGGAAGGGGAAAGGGAGTGAGAGACGGGAGGATGGGGAGGTCCCGGGTCTCGGGTGCACCCGGAGCGGACGAGCTGGTCTGCGGGGCCCACGCGCGGGAGGCCTGGAGAGCGCGTCTGCTGGGGCCTGACCCGGGAGCCCAGGCCCAGAGCCGCGGCGGACCTTCTTGCTTTTGCAGGCAAGGTCAGGGGCAGAGAGCTGGGCCTGCATGCTCCCCCCAACCCACAGCCGCCCATCCCTGCCCCAGACAGGCACCTAAAGCTGGGCGGCCTCACCTCCCTCCCCAGGTGAACCCGGCACTCATTTCTCAACTGGCAAAGGCAGAGGTGAAGCCAGCACTTGTCTCAAACAGGACAACTATGGGTGACCCCATCCAACGGAGACTATAATATACGCAAGATATATACAATATGCAACATTCCTTATTCATAGAGACCACATATATAATAGACAGCATGCTTTACCTCACTTAATCCTCCCGACACATTCACCTGAAACTCAAAGGGTCCAAGGTCACACAACTAGTAATTGATGTGCTGGGACTCAAACTCTGATCTCAAATCCAAAGCCCCTACTCTTGATTTGTGTTATTTATAACCTGATTTGACAAGTGTATGAAGCACTCAATATATGCCAGGGGAGGACACAGACCGGTAAAGAGTCAGGGGTCTGAAAAGATAAGTATGCCCCCTTCCCAGCCCACACTCAATGTGAAATTCAAAATGAAATATAATTATTTAAAGGTTATAATATTTATAAGTGTGCTGAAATTAAGATAGCATATTCGATTTTTAATTTATATTTTTGTGGTTGAAAAGTTCTGAACAAGGTCACTGATGCTAAATTGTTCAGTTTTTCAAGTACATGCTGAGGCAATCCAGGCCTGGTATGATGGTGGACCTGATAAAAGCAACTTCCATTCCTTCCATGAGCTTGGAGCTGCCCCAAGAGGCAGCATTGCACCCTGATAGCCATGCAGCGTTCTGAAGGGATGTCTGCAGCCAGGTTTCTTCCCCCCCTCCCCATCTGGGCTCCTGACACCCCCTGCATTGTCGGACTTGAGAGCAAATCTGGAGGCCAGAGTGCAGGACCGGCAAAGCATGGGCTCCCGGGTGCAATTAGGTCTGAGTTGCCCACAGGTGCTACACAGGTGGTCTTGGCCCCCTGTGATGACCCAGCAGAAGCCCACAGAAACTGTCAGCTGCAACCAATCCTCCTTGAAATAGTTCAGATTTCACTTATTAAACATATGAATCTGCAGTCCACAATTTGTGCTTGTTTCACCTAATGGATTGAAGAGAAGAATGTAAAGAAAAGGAATGTGATATGATGGGAAGGCTTAACTCCGATGCACCAGGCAGCCTTTAGACCTACCTTTGAAAAAGCTGCAAGTGGAGGAAGTAGTTACAGAAGTAGTCAGAGGGTAAACCTAACGGGAGCTAAAGCAACACAAACAACCCCATCCCCAAAGCAACACAAACAACCCCATCCCCTTCTGGGCCCCAACCTGCCATGTGACACCGAGGACATTGCTTACTGCAGTGACAGCATTTTAAATAGCTGCCCAGAGGGGCTTTAAATAGACTTGATGTAATTCAATGAATTATAGAGCATGAGTTACCAAAATATTAAATTCTGAAATATCCCTAAGCCCAGACCAGAGACCCAGCATCACCCACTCGGAACCAAATAATTCTCTACTATAGGAGTGTGGCACACGTGGCTCCTTCAGAAAGCTGTGGTGGCTCTAAGTGAAGGGCCAGAAAAAGATAAACAGTCTCTGATGAATAGAGATGGCCTTCCTATGAAAATAACTCAGCTGGTGGAAGGCACTGAACTTTAGGAAAAAAGCCTTGCAATTATTCTTTAATTCCATATCAAATCTAAGCATTCAAGGGAATTGCAGAGGAGATGTACAAAGAGATGAATCTGGGTAATAAAGTGCCCCAGACCTCTACTTTATAAAATAATCCACAATCATGTAAACATTTTATGACCTTAATCAATTACCCCGTCACACACAGTAGCCTAAAAGTACACACATATTTGGAATTAGAGATCATTTCCATCCTTCCTTTACATTCTGTTCATTACACCAGAGCATACCTTTTTCTAATCCTCATGTATTCCCTGGCCTCAAAGAGAACACCCTGAACCAAAGGCAGGTCTCAGAGAAATCTGACAGTTTTGTTCATGTCAAAAATAATGAAACATGACAAATTATCACATTTAGGGACTCATAACATAATCATTTGCTTCAGAATTCCTTGCTAAGATTACTTTGGAGACAGGAAAGAAGAAGAAAGAAGACAACACAGAGGAGGGCAAAGAGGAAGAGAAAGGGGGAGTGGAGAAAGAGGGAAAAAAAGAAGAGGGGCTCTTAGATGCTCTCTTGAAAAGTAAAGGAAAGGGAGTGGCAACCAGGTAAATGATTTTCACTTAGCCAGGCGGCCGGAGGAAATTGAGCAACTCTCTGTATGTGCGTTTTTATCTGATGCACCTTATATTCTAAATGCATATTTAACTGATAAGCATTACAGCGAGAAACAACAGAACCAATTGGAGATAATGCCTCAGGTATGGAAGAGAGTGGTGAGAAAGGCCACCCTTCCCGTGTGCGTATCACCACCACCACCATGACTTCCTCCATCCTCATCACCTCCACCACCATTAACATCACCACCACCACTACCTCCATTACCATTACCACCACCACCACCACCACCATCAATACCTTCATCATCACGACCTCCACCACCATTAACACTACCACCGCCACCACCACCATCACTACCTCCTTCATCAGCACCTCTTCCACCACCATCACCACCACTACCACTGCAACCAACTACACTGCCACCACCAACACCATCATCACCACCACCATCATCACCACCATAACTCCACATCACGACCACTACCACCATTAACATCACCACCACTAACACTAACAACACCAACCACCACCACCACCACTACCACTACCACTATAACTACCAGCCACATCACCAACACTGCCACCACCAACCAATACTACCACTCCCCATCAGCATCACCACCAACGCTAACTCCATCATCACTAGCACTACAACTACCACCAGTGACACCAACGACACTGCTCCACCATCACTACCAATCAATACTAGCATCACTGAGACAGGAGATAGCTAGAGAAAGGCTAGGCAGACAGACAGGTGAGTCATCTGGTAACAATGTGGTGACTCTCAGGCTCAGCATTAGTAAAAAAGATGCTTGTGAGCCTCTCAAGCTAGAGCTAAAGTCGTCACTGCTGGGATCAAAAAGCAACCAGTCAGTTCACCATTAGGCCCCTACCTCCTGCTGATTGGTCCTTAATACTGACCAATCAGAACAGTTACAGCTCATAGCTGGTGCTAGCCAATCGGCTTGGACTTGGGGCTACATAAGCACCAGATTTTCAGCCCCACATGGGCAATCCTTTCGGGTCACCTCCCACTGTGGAAGCCTCTCTGTCCTCTCAATAAATCCTGCTTACTCACTTTCCGCTGGCCGTGTCCCTCATTCTTCTTTGACCCTGAAGATCTGCAGAGGATCGTCGGAGTGGAAAAGCTGTGCACCCCAGAGGCTGGTTTGCCTGCCGATGGAGCCAGCTGAACCAGGAGAGATGCTGGAAGAAGGCGAGACTCCGAAGCTGAGACACCCAGGGGACTAGGCTTGCCAGCCCATCAAATCAGCAACACTCTCAGGGCTTGGCTTGCCAGCCCATTAGAGCCAACACCCTGGGGGCTAGGCTTGCCAGCCCTTCGATGACTCTCTGGAACTTGGTTGGCCCATTGAGCTGACACTCTCAAAGCCCAGGTTGACCTGAAAAATCCGCATCATCACCACCTCCATCATCAACATCAACATCAACATCATCACCATCACCACCATATTCACCACTACAACCACCACCATCACCAACTCTATCACTGCCGCTACCAACACTACACCGTTACCACTAACACCAACAGTACCATGACCATCACTACCTCTATCACCACCGCCACCAACATCACCATCACCACCACTACAACCACTACCGTCAGTTCCTTCATCACCACCACCATCACCATTATCACCATCACTACCTCCATCATCACTGCCACTTCCACCATCACCACTACATCATTGTCATCATTGCCACCACCTCCTCAAATAAAGAAGCATAACTTCTCTGAGGTACACTTGTATACACAGAATAGCTATTTACTCTCTTCCTCTCAACCTAAACCAATTAGATCATGGACTTCAACTTTTCTGCAGGAATTCTTTCTTATTCTCAAGCTAATGTCGTGATGTGCCAAAAGAAAACTGGGTCTCAATGAGAGGGATTCTTTTGTGAAATGTGCCTTGGTGCTGAGGACTGTAGTTGGAAGAAACCAAAGTAATATGACAAGCAAGGAACTTCTCTCTCAGAAATGGACTTGAGGGAAGTCATACAAGAGTTTCTGCTAACAGATCTCGGTGCAGAAGACAAAGCACTTAAAACTTTTGGCTTCAAGTAGAAACCAACACACAGAGAACTCTCTCAGAAGAATCACAAAGGTGATAGACTCAAGCATCACACCCTCACCGGCCAGTTCTAAATGGGACGGAAAGAAGGTTTCATATCAAGTGCCAATTTCCATCTATTGGTGGTGACTTCCTGGGACACTGCATTGCAAGTTTTTTTCTTTGGTGGGGGGTTCAATAAAAGAAAAAGATACCAGCCAGGCGTGGTGGTGCATGCCTGTGGTTTCAGCTACCTGGAAGGCTGAAGCGGAAGGATCACCTGACTCTAGCAAGTCAAGGCTGCAGTGGGTCTTGAGCGTGCCACTGCACTCAAACCTGGGCAATAGAGGTGAGACTCTGATTCAAAAAACAAACAAACAAACACAAACACCACATATACATGGTGATTCGTTGTTACTGCATGTCAATAGGGGGAGGGTAGAAAAATGAGGACGTTTCCATCACTTATTTTTCATCTCCAGCCCTCCTTCCCCCTCTCCCAGATAGCCATGTATCTGATAATCTTTCACATTTTCACATAATCACTCCTGATGTGCCAGCCTTGGAGGCTTAATACCATTGTCCATGAACCAGGAAATCCATTGCTAACACACTGGTTGGCATTACTGGAGTATACAAAACTGGAGGTGATTTGATTCCAGGCCTTGAATACCAGCAGGATGGAAGCAGGGCCACGGTGCTTTCCAAAGTGCTTTCCTAATCATCATGATACCACTTAGCACTTAGCAGGTACCCTTCCTCCATAACAGAGCAGGGAGGAAAACCTCAGTGCTGTACTCACATCCTTGATGACAACCTTGGGAAGCAAGTGTTTTCTCTGTTTAACGGTGGAGGAACGCAAGCATCAGAAAGTTGATCAACTTTCCAACAGTTACACAGCTATTAAGGGAGGGAGTTAGGATTTGAGCCAGCTCCAAAATTCTTAACCACTAAGCCAAACTGTCTGAAATAAATGTTTCAGGCGACTACTCACCAACCTCCCTGCCCAATGCCCCCCCACCCCCAACGCCCGCCTTAGCCTTGTCATTTTAGGGAAGTCTTCTAAGTAGCTAACAGTTGTATTTTCTCTAGGTTTGGATAAAGAGTTAAACATGCAACGTCCTGTCCTAAACACACTAGCAACTTTTCCCTTTTGTTGCATTCCAAGCACACATGTACTTCCCTCCTGCTCCAGGGGCTGTAACATCCTTGCAGAGGCTGCGGCTTATGACCTATCACCACCTTCAAGATCAGCCTGGAAAGGAAGAAAAATATTATGTGAGAGGTTTTTCTCTCTCAAAGCCAGTCTTAAGGAACTAGCCACTTTCAGAGGAAAAGTGGGATTGTTGAAGACCCAATACACAGTGGGTTTATTTTAACCCTATGTGATGCAATAACATATGTAAAGTGTTGCTTAAGAAAAGACTAGGGAGAATTGGGAACCGGTTGACTTGGGCTTAAACAATGGTATGCAGCAAAACAGCCAGAAATAGTTCTTTGGGGGAAAAGAAATCTAAAAAGAAAAGAAAAGAATGCTCCCTAGGTTTGGGCAAGGGCAATAAAATATGTGAAGGTGTGTGTACCATGCCAAAAGCAAAAGAATATTCCACTAAAGTCACAACCCTAGTCATATGGTATTACTTATGCTACAGTTGACAACGACTGGCAAGGGGCATGAAACAGTCATGTCTGGTGGATTTGGCATTGCTCTGTTTTAACAGGAAGCTGTGTTCTTTGATTCTGTTGATTGGTTTCCTGCTGAAGGCCGTCCACGGCAGAGCAGAGAGTATACAAGACTATTGTCCAATTTCCATTTTTCTCAGAGCCTCTTGCTCCTGGCAGGGGAAGTTGGCAGCTTTTGTTGGATGTGATCAGGCCCCAGTCAGGCGCAAATAATGCCTGCAAGGCTGGTTGTAAATGTTGCATTTAGCAAGTTGGTTAGGGAAGGAAGGAGCCATTGAAGTGCAAAAGCGTACACATGTACAAACAACACAGATGAAGCCCCATTTGTTCAGTGGCAAATGTATGGGCTTGATTCATTCCCTGCCATCGAGAGCAAGGGCCCACGGGTCAGTGTAGCAGAACTACCTCCCAAGGAGGCCCTTGGAAATGTTTCAAAGGGAGAAGAAACTGGCACAACAGAGGGGAGGAATGGAAATCAGTGGGGTTTGGCTGAGCTGTGGGTCTCCTTCCTTCTTGATTACTGAGCAACAGCATCTTGAAAAGTCACTGAAAACTTGATGGCAGATGGAATGGGCAGGACTGAGCCTAAGAAAACCTACATTGATTTGTTGGTGTCATGCTTGGTATATTCTCGATCACATCATAGACAGAATTTCATGTTTGATATACACCATGCCTTCTTTTCATTGTTTTTGATTTCAGGATGGGATTAGGAATACTTTTGCTTTGACTTTCTGTTATTTTAATATCATGTCTGCAAAAATGTAATTCATTTAAAAATGAGAATGTCATGTAATTCATGTTGATAATGACCTTCGGCTGATCCCTGGTGAGTTAATGTCACCACTGCCAGAGCATTGTTGTCCCCAGCACTCCTTTCTGTCTCTGATCAGTCACCAGGCTGCCAGCTGGGGTGCAGACTCTTTCCCCTTTAACCAGAGACATGATCAGCTTCAGGGGGTTACCTTGACCATCTTTCGTAATTCTTCTCCTCTCATAACTCCCGTGGGCCATCAGCACATCACATGCTTTGTGTACTGTTTCAGGCAAAAATAACAGTAACAACAAGAGTAATTTATCTCATTTCCAGGTAAGGAATTGTAGGCCCTACAGCATGTACAGGGGTAAACTATGGGTATTTACTCAATCACCATTTGGCTGGTCTGGTTTAACTTGTATCTTTGGATGGCCACCCAGCTAGGAAATCCCTCTTAGAAAGCCAAATGTCTTCTGTTAGTACAACACTCCCATTCCCCTACACACACCTCACACACTACACACACACACACACACACTACACACACGCACAAACACACACACACACACACACACACACACAGTTCTAAATCAAAACCGTACTCTCTGCTGCCATCAAAGCTCTGATCTAGTCACTCTTTTGATAGGCTTTCATGGGTGGCCTGTGGACACTGGGAGTTGCAAGGGCCAGATGGACAGAAAGAGGTCTTAGAAAGAGGAGCTGAGACCTTTCCAGAGGGTGAGACTTGGGGAGGTGGTAGAAGAAGGGTGGGGGATCTGAGCTGAGCCCGCTTCTGGCTATTGTTGGGAGGGGAGTGAGAGCAGGAATTTGAGAACCAAGCTGGAGGGGTGGCAGGGATTTAGGGAGTGTCGTAGGGGAGGCTGGTGGAGCTGCACCTTGGTTGTCTCTGAAGATGAGCAAGAAGTACTGGGGCTTTCTCTGTAGTTAACATTATTCACCCTCACACGCCCCTGTCTCCTCTGGCTCCAGCATCTGTCATCATTTAGCTGAAGGCTTCATGTTGCTGTCTTTCTCCTTCCATGTTTCTTTTTCTCTTCCCTCTGCTCCCACCTCACCCCATTCTCTCACTATTGTAATGTGTTACTGACTTTAATAAAGACTTTGCTCCGGGGCTGCCAGTCCTGGAAGGATTGGTGTGCAGTGGTCACTGGGAGGTCAGCTGGGAGGACAGTGTCCCAAAGGGTGGGCCAGAAGTTTGGGTCAAGAGAGCAGCCAGATGGTCAGGCTGTGTGTGGATGGGGGTTGTCAGGGAGTTCTGACCTGGGTATAGCGAATGCAGGCACCAGTTAGGCAAAGTCACACACTCTCTCTGCAGAAGAATAGCCAGGATAGCAAGATCTGTCAGTTCTTCCTCCAGATCCTCCCAGTCCAGTCTCCCTGAATCAAGGTGACTAAAGTTTTTGGAAGCATCTCAATCCTGCACTTTGGTTTCTTTAAGATTCTGTGAGATGCTGGGATCCTGGCTGCTCAATGTAGCTCCTGCCCTTAGTCCAGTCTATCTCGCCTTCTTAGGCACCCATGCCCTTCCTAGCCATGCCTGTTCCATTCCTGGTTAAGGCCCTTCTCTGGGTCTCCTGGTGTTCTGTTGTCCATCCACCTGGCTTGCAAGACTGCCTCCCTGGAGCCAGTTAGTGGCAAGCCCAGGGGGGAACCCAGATCCCGATTTCTGATCCTTGGCTCTTCCTGCTCCTCAGCACTGCCTGCCGTTGCTTCCCAAATCACTCTCTTTTGACTACAAATGGTGCTTTTGTAGAAATAGTCTGAGATTCATTAGTCCAAGTCAAGCAGAAGTGATGCTAATCTGGTGAAAAAAGTTTCCTATTTGTTTTATTTTCCTGTGGTGGTTTGAAATCCTACAGGATGTGGCATCTTGCTTTTCCTGTCTCTGGACACACTTTTGGAGCCATGGTTTAACTGAGATCTTCTACATTTACTTTCGGAGGGTTTTGAATCTCTGATGAGGCTCAGAACACTCATAATAGGGGGTCAGGCACCAAAGGGCCCCATCTATTTCCCCCTTTCCCAAATCAGCCCCTCATCCTGCCCATTCTTCCAGGAGAGGGGAGAGCCAGGACTCCAGGACTGACCTTGGAGCTGCTAAAGTTCATTGGTCATGGGCGAGTGGACGGGTTCCATTCCTGTGTCCTCCCTGCCTCATGCAGAAAAGTGTGCATGTTTGTAACAACCTGGGTCTGTTTATTCTGAATGTATTTCTGTTATGAGAGATCAAAAGGCCTGGATTTAAAATGCCATTTGATTGACCATTTCTTTGCCGTCTTTTTCTTCTACTGAGACAGCTCCACCAGGGCAGGACTTTATGTGGCTTCCCATTGTATCTCCAGTGCCTGGAACAGGATTGGGAACACCTGAGGTGCTCAGTAAATAGTTGTGAAATAAATCCATGTGTGATGGCTCCAATTCTTTTTTTAGTTGGAGTCACACGGCCACCCCAGTGTCAACCTGCTGGGCACCGGCAATCCTTCCGCCTCACTCTTCCAAGTAGGCAAAACTATAGGCATGCACTACCATGCCCAGCTAATTTTTTATTTGTTGTAGAGATGAGGTCTCACCAAGTTGCCCGGGCTGGTCTCGAACCTGTGGGTCAGGCAATTCATTCGCCTCAGCCTCCCAAAGTGCTGGGATTTCAGACTAAGCCACCGAGCCTGGCCGGCTCCAACTCTTATGTTTTAAATTTCTCATATCACAATAAGAGGCAAAATGGCAGAGTCCGCCTTGGCTGCCTCTATCCCTCTGTCACCAGAGTCACGAAACTGCAACTCCTGAGATCCTAAGCCTCCTCATTCTACTTGGAGAAGTTAGTACCTCCTTCGTTTCCTTTCTTTTTTGACTTGTTTTTCTTTTCATTCTTGCCTGTCCTTAACTCTCCTACTAATAACACAAGTGATCCCATTTCCTCCGCTGTGTCCAAACCACTATCCACGCCATTTTCCCTTAGTTTGCTTCTAGTGAAAAAAAAATTCCTCCCAGAAATGTGACTCAGAAGTAATCAGTGTAAATGTCATCCAAGGCCATGGGGAATTTCTCAGCCATGAGTCACATCCCTGTGCTGAGAACCTGGGTTTTAGTCAAGGAAGAAAGTTTCAAAACCAACACCCGGAGACACCCTCTTCCTCCCCAGTCCCACGTCCATGGGCTGCAGGAGTTTCTCCTTATTCTTGTTTGTTCTTGGCTGCCCTTGGCCACATCGGTGAAGGCTGCTTCCCTGCCCAGTGAGGTTCCATGGCCGTTGCCATGAGCTTCAGCCCCAGCAGGATGCACCCAGCTGGCCTCCTCTCCAGTTGCTGATGGTGAGGCATGGGGGACACAGCCTGGGGGATGGAGGGACACAGCCCATGGCCGGGTTTCACTGCGGGCTCAGGGCCAGGGCACCTCAGATTTTCCGCTCCAACTGGAAACAGAGCATGAAAGGTACAGGTTAGGAAGGAGCCATGGCTGCTGAGTTCAAAGGACTCATTCATGAAGTAAAAAAAAAAAAAAAAAATTCAGTATTCAGATTGCTCTGTTTTTTTGTTCTTTCTCCTTTCCTCTCAAGTTTGTAGAACAGGTCCTAGTGCATGAATTTGAAAATGAGAGTGAGAGTGAGAGTGAGAGTGAGAGTGAGAGACAGAGAGAGAGAGAGAGAGAGACAGAGAGAGAGAGAGACAGAGAGAGAGAGAGAAAGGAAGGAGAGAGAGAGAAGGAAGGAGAGAGAAGGAAGGAAGGAGAGAAAGAGAGTTCTAAGAAGAAAGGAAGAAGAAAGAAGGAAGGAAGGAAGGAGAGAGCAAAAGAGAGAAAAAGGAAGGAAGGAGAAAGGGAAGAGGGAGGGAGGGAAGGAAGGGAGAGGAAAGAAAGAGAAAGAGAAGGAAGAAAGGAGGAAGGGTGGGAGACAGGAGGCTTAAGTTTCATTAAAACTTACACAAAGGTGACACTCAGGCACATACTATCAAAATGAAAAGGAACTAAGTCTATACCCACAATTAACAGGCAGTGACAAGTTGAAAAATTGTTATCCAGGTCATGGGTAGGTCATTGACAAGTCTTTCAGGTTCTTAGTAAGTAGGAAGAGGATCAGGGCAGACTGAGCTTCTGGCAACCTGGAATGAGAGCAGCAGGACAGCCCAGGAGGAGGTGCACAGGTTGCGTTCAGGTTGTAAGAAGGAAATGAAATAACCCACACACAAAGGAGTGATCCTGGCATAGGACAGGCCTGCCACAAATACTGATGGAACAAATGAATGAATGTGTGAAGTGCTTCTCAGAGGCCTGGAACATGTAGAGGTGCTCACTGAATAGCAGTAGCAGTCAGGGTCATGCTGGAACCCAGTGTTGGAACCCTTCCTGTTGCTCAGCTGAGGTTTGATTGGGAGCCATTGGGTGCCACGGGATGGGGGTGGAGGGTGGGGGGAAGCTCCACTACACCCAGAGCATCTTCTCTGCCGGTGAGCCACGTTGGTGACACAATTGCCATGGCAAGTGACAGGAACAGTGAAGGGTAACTATCTTCAGAAAGGACCTTTCTAAATGTGTACAAACCTAGTCTGACCCCCTTCAAAAGAGAGATCACAGCTGCTCTTACAAGAGACTTTCTTGACCAGGACCCAGGGGATGAAGAAACAATTTTCCCTTATTCTGGTACTGGCAACCAAAACACACAGGCAGGGGCTCCTCTTTCAAGGACAAACCTTGACATTTAGAGTGCCCTCTACCTGAAGGAGGTTAATTTACAAGTCAACACCAGGCAGGCAGTCAGAGTCAAGAGAATTTGAGCATTACCCGGGTGATCTGCATTCCCAGTATTACTCAAAAAACCTACCTCAAACTACTTTAAGCAGAAGATTTTCCAGTTCATAAACCAAACTTGCAGATGACAAGGATAAAAGTGGCTTAGGAACTAGTAGGACCAGGGACGTCAATATGGTCAGAACTTTTATGATAATTTCTGGTGGTTCCAGGCTCATGTCCAAACTGTGGGACATTCCTGAGCTTCAGTTTTTTCATCTGTATAGTGGGAATATTAACTTTCCTATCTACCTCCCAGCATTATAATCACAATCAACTGAGAATATACATGAACGAAGGCTTCATATACAGTTGGCTATAACACTTTTTTAAAAAAAAGTATGAATTTATTTCAATTAGGTTAATATGTTAGGGGATAATTTGGATATAATTCATGTGTCCCACAGGCAATTTTATCTGTAAGAAAGACTAGATTAGGCCAGGCACGGTGGCTCATGCTTGTAATCCCAGCGCTTTGGGAAGCTGAGGCAAGAGGACTGCTTGAAACCAGGAATTCAGGACCAGCCTAGACAACATAATGCGACCTCATCCCTACAAAAAATCAAAAAATGAGCCAGGTATAGTGGTGCATGCCTGTAGTCCCAGCTACTCAGGAGGCTGAGTCGGAAGGGTCATATAAGTCCAGGAGGTCAAGGCTGCAGTGAGCTATGATCATGCCACTATACTCCAGTCTGGGCAACAGAGTGAGATCCTGGCTAAAAAAAGAAAAGAAAAGAAAAACACTTGATTAACATAGAAAATAACAACACCCAGCTGAACTGAGACTCAACTGAATTTACAAAATGCATACACACATCTCACACATCTGCCACACTACCTTGTAGATGTGTTACCCTATCTAGCCTATTTATCCTAACCAGTGTGTTATCCTACAAGGTTGTGTTTCCCTATTCTTTCACAATTGTGAATTTTTTTGTGTATTAAAATTAAAATTAATTCAACATATCAAACATATCTGAGCATTCTGACTCAAAAATGCCAAGAAAGACATGGAAGAGGGAAGCTTTCCCTGTCGAGGATAAAAATTGAAGTAAAAATGCATTTTGAAAAAAAGCAAAAGAACACGTGATACCTCCCAAGCAACAGGCTGTGGAAATAAAAGAAACACCTATGGACGGAACAAGGTCAAGTGTTAGGAAATCAATAAGTTCTGAAGACATAGAAGAGATAGAAAGATGAGCATTATTGAAACTGAAAACCAAACAGGAAAAAATGGAGAATGAAGAAATTTTCACAAAGAGAAAGCACTATCTAGATGCAAAGACCTTAGTGGAAATTACCAGATACTGCAGAAGTGGCACCTTTTATACTATTAGTGCTGGATTGATGCTTTCAAATACGATTACAGCTTCCAAAGACTTCAGCTGTTGGGAGAAGATCCCAAGTGCAGAAGAGAAAGCTGGATAAGAATTTCCCGTAGGGGTCAGGCACTGTAATCCCAGAAATTTGGGAGGCTGAGTAGGAGGATTGCTTGAGAGCAGGAGTTTGAGACCAGCCTGGGCAACATAGTAAGACTTCCTGGGCATGGGGGTGCACATCTGTAGTCCCAGCTACTCAGGAGACTGAGGCAGAAAGATCACCTGAGTCCAGAAGATTGAGGCTGTGGTGAGCTGTGATTCCACTGCCCTCCAGCCTGGATGACAAATGAGATCTTGACTCGAAAGAAAGAGGGAGGCAGGGAGGGAGGGAGGGAAGGGGAAAGAAAGAAGAATTTCCAGCAGGAATAAAGAAGTTAACAGGAGAAGTAAATTATACATTTTCAAATGTTCAGTTTTGATGACGCAGATATCTATTATTAATGCATGCTTCAAAGGGTCTATCTTTCAAGAACAACAATGAAAAAATAAGCTTCAGGGTTTTTAAGCCTACAAAGGGTAAAAAAAAAATTGAATAAATATCTTTCTACCACTTTTGTCATCACACAGGTGGCAGCCCTCCCAGCGCCCACCTCCACAAGCAAATGTCAGGTCTTTTCAAAGATAAAGTGTCGTATTTATTGTTGTATTTACATATTTCTTCATTATCTAACATGCAGGAAGGGGTGCTGCCATTTTTATTAGATTCCTATCTTTTTTAATGTCACTGAAAAAGTATTTCAGTATCGTATCTCTGACTTCCCCTTTACTCTAACCCTGTGGTTTTTATTGTGTGATTTTGCATAGCATAGTTTTAGGAATGCATACATCCTGTTGAAAGCAGAACAGACTATATATATTGTGTGTGTGTGTGTGTG
This sequence comes from Carlito syrichta, assembly GCF_000164805.1. Taxonomy (NCBI): domain Eukaryota; kingdom Metazoa; phylum Chordata; class Mammalia; order Primates; family Tarsiidae; genus Carlito; species Carlito syrichta. The sequence continues at coordinate 513,998 of NW_007245724.1, forward strand.
TGTGTGTGTGTGTGTGTGTGTGTGTGTGTGTATAAAAGTATAAGGATGTTACTATCTGGATCTTTTAATTCCCACATGTTTGACTACCACAGGCTACAGGTTTGAACCTATAAATTAGAATTGTCTCTCTCCTCTGAGTCACAGGAACAGAAACTCTCCAGCTCTTCTTGGCTCTTCTTGATCGAACATGGTAGTTCATGCCTATAATCTCAGCACTTTGGAAGACTGGGGCAAGAGGATTGCTTGAGTCTAGGAGCTCAAGACTAGCCTTGGCAACATGGTGAGACCGCATCTTCACCAAAAAATTAAAAAATTAGCCAGACGTGGTGACATGCACCTGTGGTCCCAGCTACTTGGGAGGTCTTGGTGGAAGGATTGCCTGAGCCCAGGAGGTTGGGGCTGTGGTGAGCCATGATCATGCCACTGCCCTCCAGCCTTGGCAGCAGAGTGAAACCCCACCTGAAAACAAAAGTTTTTTTCTTGACAACTCTAAACTACTTTTGACGGACCTTTCAGAATCCCCTTTGTGCCCCTATGGTATGTTCATCTTCAACTCTACTGATCTTGTCCTTTCTTACTCAAGGTGACCTGCTAGAAGACTTGTATTTCTGTTGTGGGTTCTATTATTTGTTTTCCATTGAACAAGTACCTCTTCCCATGTCCTCTCAAAAGATGGTGCTAGCTAAGTTGCCAGGACAATCAAGTTGTCCTGGGCAATCAAGACAGCAGGCCACTGAAAGCTAATGTAGCTCTTGTGTGACACAGATACACACCCTCTGAAGGAGCCTCAGATGTTTGCTGGGCTGCCTCTGAGCTATCCTTGGGCTGTTCTGGAAGGCTCAGCACCCCTGCAGGACTCTTAGGTCTGCCCCTGCAGGAGCACCCTGAGACTGCCCCACAGGAGGTGAGAAGAATGGGATGGAAATCAGGACCATAGATACCTAGAAAAACACATTGTAACTACTGCCATTCATGGACCCCTTTTCCTGGGGAATTTTATTATTCCTTCCTGACTACCTAATACATGTCAGAGTTTGGAGAGTTAAGGAAATCCCCCACTGGGTAAGCTTTATTTTACTTTAAAAAGCAAGTTTCTGGCCCTTCCTGTTTCTGAACTCCAGTAGCTTTGTCTTCATAAGAACAGCACTGTGTGATTCAGTTCAGACAACCACAGAATGAAAGGTGCAAATTGTGTCACTCAGTGAAGTGGACACAACCAAAATGTTTTGGTTCCAAAGAGTCTAAAGGCAGAGATTAATAGAATTCTGAAATCAGACAAGCTTTCATTAACCCTTTAAATTCAGCTGAGTTGTATGTGGCTTAGGAGTAGTGTCCAAGTAGATAATTGAATTGGACTAGCAAACAGGAGAATTGCATTTGATTCCAAATTCATCTCCTGATCTACTGGCACTTGGCAATTTCAGCTTTAAGTCACAGACTTCAGTAGCATGATATGCTGAAAAATATCTACCACCAAAGTAAAAAGGCATTGTGTCTTAGTCCATTTTCTGATGCTATAACAGAAAATGGACTAAGTAAAGACTAGGTAAAGAAAAGAAGTTTATTCAGCTCATGATTCTGGAGACTGGAGAGTCCAAAAACATGGTGCTGGCCTCTGAGGAGAGTCATCCCACGGTGAAAAGGCAAGAGGAAGAAGAAAGCCTATGAGACAGAGAAAGGAAGGAGACTATATTTGTTAGGAGTCCATTCCTGTGATAACGAACCCACTCCCTTGATAATGGCATTAATCCATCCAAGTAATTCACCCAATTGCCTCCTAAAGTCCCCGTCTCTTAACACTGCTATAGTGGCAACTAAGTTTCCAACACATGAACAAATTCAAACTATAGCACACCGTTTACAACATGAAGGAAGTGTGTGTGTTATGAAGGGTCATTGTGGAAAAAATTTAAATAAGAAGTTCATTGCTTTTAAAGCAAGGCCACACAGCTACACTAAAGGTCAGGGATTTGTCTAGTGGCATTTCTGCTTGGAAAGGTAGTGGAGACCTATCTGTAAGAGTGAATTTTGGGCCAGGCACGGTGACTCATGCCTATGATCCCAGCACTTTGGGAGGCCAAGGTGAGAGTATTGCCTGAGCCCACAGGTTCAAGACCAGCCTGGGCAACTTGGTGAGACCTCATCTCTGCAATACATCAAAAAATTAACTGGGTGTGGTGGATCACACCATAGTTCCAGCTACTAGGAGGGCTGAGGCAGAAGGATCACCTGAACCCAGCAGGTTGAGGCTGCATTGGCCATGAGCATGCCACTGCACTCCAGCCTGGGAGACAGGGTAAGACTCCAACTCAAAAAAAAAAAAAAAGTGAACTTTGGTGCCAGGTTGCCTGGGTTTGATTCTTGGTTCTGACATCAATGAGTCACTTGACCATCATGAAATCATTTTCTGTCCTCTATTTATTTCCTCTATTTATGTCCTCTATTTATATCTGTTTGTTTCTTTAAAATCATTGTAACACCTGACATGGGCCATTATAAAAATCTAGTGGAGAGTTGATTAAAACATCAGGTACATAGTAAGGACTCAATAATTGTTGGCTATTTTTAACCATCTCAAACTTCCTGGTGAACAGATTAGAATAATGTGTAGTTTCATTTAAAGTATTCACAGTGGTTTGTTTAAAAGGTACAATTCTCCTAGTACCTACCTCAGAGAGTTATAGTAAAGATTAAGTGAGTTAATACATGTCAAGTATCTGGCACATACCTGTGCTTGGTCATCTCAAACTATGAGACTTAGATCATGTGGGAAAAACACTAAAAAATATTTGTTGTTCTTTTATAAGAGGTGCCTCATTCCTTTCTACCTATTTGGATCCAAGAATAGATTTTTATTCTGATAAATGATTTATTTTAGCCCTGATTTTATGAGGTCACACTTGAAAGAATCACAGCTGAAGTTTGGTTGATTGCGTTAAAAGAAGAGGAAAAAACAAAACACAGTGCAGAAATTTATAGAAAATATATGGGTATTCCCAAGAATTTGCTGGACCTCCTGCCCATCTGCAAGGGTCCTGCACCCCTAATTTATGGGGGAGTCACATGTTAGAGTCTACTCTTAGCTGCTTAGCAGAGTTGATTTTGCACATTTCTTCCCAACTCTTCTTTCAGTGACTCTGTGTTCAGGTAAGTAACCTGAAATTGGCAAAGGTGGGAGTATTTACTCCATGAAAATTGGCCAATGCTACAAATCAAGAATTTTTTTGGAAGCCATCTGTTAAACATTTGCCAGCACACACTGCTGGGTGGTATCAGAAAGTTTATTTCTTCTTGTACAAATCCTTTTTCCAGAGATCCTTTAAGGAAAGGAACTGTCTGCCACCCCAGCTGTGGGCTTCCCTGTGGGAGCCTATTATCATGTGGCCTCCTGCAGAGAGGTGGTCCTCCTGATGAGCTGTCCACATTTTCTCCAGGAGAGGAGGAGGCAGGATGACTCCCTCCCGTTTGTGACTGTATCCCCTCAGTCACCACAATATCAACACACAAGCTGCAAAGACACAGGTAGATTTCTTTACTAGTGGCTTAGTACCTTTTTAGGAAGAAATTATAGCATAGGAGACAAAGGCTGAAACTGAAGTCAACTTGTATTTTCTCTGTGAGTCCAGAGCCCACTCCCAGAGAGAAAACAACATCCCCTCCCCTGGGAAAATGCCACACCTACTCATGGGAAGAGATCCCATTCCCAGAATGCTTACTAAGAGCTGCAATTTGAATGAGTCCTTCTGTTGCAATTTTCAGCATGGTGAGCATGAATATTTATTGATACTTTTAGCCTGGGGAACAATGAGGACATGAAGGAATATCTGTAACTTCATGGATGAGGGTGAGCATGAATTCTGCAATCCAAATTGATTTTGCAGCATTCCCTGAGAGAGACACAGTATAGGCAATGTCCATATTAGTTGACCTCTTAAAGTAAGTACGTCTCCACAAGACAAACACTAATTTTTCTCAGAATCAGGATAATCTAAGCCTATGACTCTCAACTCAGATGTACCTTAGACTCACTCAGGGAGGTTTTGTTTTTTTTTTTTTTGGTTTTGGTTTTGGTTTTGGTTTTTGCTGATCCTTGAGCTCCACTAGGAATCGGGGTTGGGACCAGCCATTGTCATTTTTAAGTCTCTCCAGGTGAATCTAATGTGCTGTCAGATTTGGGAAACACCGGTCTAAATACATCGTAAGAAACTTGAAGTTCCCTGATCAGCAGACTTGGTCTCAGTACAGTGGACTCCATTCTCACATCAGTGTACTCTCTCAATTTCCAGGATGTAGAATTGGTCTCGATTGCATTATTTTAATTCAGCAGTCCCCCTCTAATTGAAGTGGTGGGTAGGGAAGAGAAAGTTCATGAACAGTCTACTTAATCATTAATCTTTTTAACTTATCTAGATTCAGACATGACCTCAAACTTTGTAACTGCTAAAAAGTAGTAGCACAGCTGATCAATTTGAGTTTTATCTTTTTCCTGACTATTCTCCATTCTGAGGTTCCAATTGTCAAAATCACACAGAGACCTAGTAGAAAAGTGCAGAAAAAGAAATCTTGAAGACCTGGTTGACAACTTAATTATTACCATGGTTACAAGTAACTGTCCTTCACCAGTCTATCCTTGACTGGACAGATGGAGAGAATTTTCATATTTGTCAACATTCTTCCCAGGAACTGACATGTCATTGGGCCAGGTTAACCCAAGCAGAATTTTCCCTGTCCTATTCCATTGACAACTGCCTCTGGATGAATGTTCTGTAGACATTCTTCCCAGACCAGTAGGAATTTCTCCTCCTAAGATCTTGGTCTTGAATTCATTGAGTTCTTTATTGAGTTCATTGAGGTCTCCAGTGGCCTCCATCCCCTTCCATGACCAGAACAGTACAGACTGAGAGTGAGGCTCCCCCGCTAGGGAGCTGAGTGAAGGGAGAGAATAGGGTTTGTCCCAAAGAGCCAGAATAGTAGTAGGGAGAGCCTATTGAGGTGACCTAGAGTGGAAAGAGCCAGACAGCCAGTTGGAGTGGAGTCTGAGAGAGAAGAGAAATTGAAGATGGGAACTCCAAGGTCTAGGAGAGCACATAGAGCTGAAAATGAGGGCTATCTGCTATGTTCAAAAGTGGGATCCATTCACAGTGGGTGCCGCTGCAGAGGTTCCTAACACAGCCAGAGCACAGTGGGCTACAGGGAGATAGGGAAGATGGGGTGTCAGAAGGAGGCCTGGAGAGTTGCCCTATATAGACTTAGGCTGCTCTCAGCTGTCATCAGAATCTCTCATCTCTCTGAAAATTGATTTCATTTCCAGGAAAAAAAAATTATGAAAACTTTCCCATCAGGGTGACAGTTGTATAAATACTGAAAACAGACTCATATTTGTGGAGACAAATTCAAGTGTTTTGCTTCCCATGTAAAATTTAAACAAAACATCCAAACAAACATTTCCATTTGGAATGCAGTCTGAGTTTTCCAAATGTTTTGAAATGGTTTGTCAGATATTTAAACTCAACCCAAAGTATGTTCGGCTAGTACTTCATTATTAAAATTTTGGGTTTATTTGAGGGAAGATGTATCCATATATTTCTGATATATTTGCATTCAACTCATCAAACCAAATATTTAGATGCTACTTCATTTCAAGAAATCTTTACAGAATCAAAAACCAGGAAGTTCTATTTTATAAAGAGTAAACAAATTTAAACACCAAACTGGTCTTATTTGGTGAGATTTGCCTAAATAGAAGAAATTAAATGAATTTTTTTTTTGAGTTAGAGTCTCACTCTGTTGCCCAGGTTGGAGTGCAGTAGCATGCTTATGGCCAACACAGCCTCGACCTGCTGGGCTCAAGTAATCCTTCAGTCTTAGCCTTCCAAGTAGCTGGAACTACAGGTATGTACCATCATTAAATGAATTTCAAACTTTGCAAAATACAACCCTTCCTATGTACCAGACTTATTCTATCTTATGCAAAAAATGACAAAGTTGTGTTCATAGAAGAACACTTCAAAACATATTCTTGATTTGTGTACAAAGCTCTGTTCTTATTAAGCTGGAATAAAAACTGTAAAAGCATGAACAGTTTCTGTTCTTTGTGTTGTGGTTTCCATGTTGATTTCTCATGGGATTCTAGGGCACAGGGCCAATTTTATCATTTTGCTGGAGTCAGGTCTCTTGAGAAATAGATAGTCCCAGCATATGTCACTCTCAGAGGAATATGCTGAAGGGTTTTATTCACTGACTGTAGTGCTGCAATAGCAATAATTTATTTTTCCATGAATAGTAGTGATCATGTGAACTGCTTTGTATACATTTAAAGAGACAGCATATAAAATTCCTAAATGGTTTTCCATGGTAACTAGCTCATTAACCTCTTTCTTTTTCTTTTCCTTTTTTTTTTTTTGTCTTTAGTCATTTAACTTTTCTACTGGAAAGGGATAATATGTGAAATGTTGGCATTGTAAATACCAATGAGTTTAAGCAAAGATCATCTTAGATTGACCAGATGACCATAAACTTTAAAATTCTTAGTCACTTAGGCACTGCAAGAGATCCAAGCAGAAAAACACTGGACAAGAGGTAATGAGAAATGACATCAAAGGACCAGCCAAAAGGCAGAAAGAAAAGGATGAGTATGAAGTAACAGATTCTTTATCAAGGAAAATGTTTTAAACTCCAACAATGGATAGGGTCCATTATAATCAAATCCCATATAGGAGACTGATTTCATTAATCTTTCCAATTCTTCACTTTCCTCTGTGCCCATACCATTTGTCATGACACTTTTCAGGACTTGCCATTCTGGTCCCTTTTTAAAAAGTTAGCTTTATTGAATTGTAATTTATATCCAATAAAATCCACCCCTTAAAAGAGAGAGAGGAAGAGAGAGAGTTGTCTTGCTATGCTTCCCAGGCTGATCTTGAACTTCTGGACTCAAGCACGCCTCCTGCCTTGGCGTCCCAAAGTGCAGGGATAACAGGCATGAGTCACCAAACCCAGAAAACCCACCCATTTTTAAAATGTATTGTTTGATGAGTGTGATAAGTATATACAGTTGTATAATTACCACCACAATCAAGATACAGAACATTTCCATCACTCCAAAAAGCATCCTTATGCCCCTGTGTAGCCAATCTCATCTCACCATCTCCAGCCCCAGGCAAGGACTACTCTGGTTTTTGTTACTATGGCTTTTCTTTACCTAGAATTTCATATAAATTGAAACATACAGTATGTAATCTTCCACATCTGGTTTCTTTTTCATTTAGCATAATGCATTTGAAATTCACCATCTGGTTGCATGTATCAGTAGTGTATTTCTTTTTGTTTCTGAAAAATATTCCATTATATCATAAAATGTTATAATTATCTGTTTATCTATTCATCAATTGATATTGAATTATTTTCAGCTTCTAACTACTGTAAATGAAATTGCTTTGAACATTTATGTATGTATCTTTATGTAGTCACATTTTTTATTTCTCTTATATAGATATCTAAGAATTGAATTACTAGGTCATATGATAAGTTTATATTTAATGTTATAAAAAACTGTTAAACTATTTTCCAAAGGACTATACCATTTCCCATTTTTTCCATTAGTAATGTAAGACAGTTCCAGGTGCTTCACATCCTTACCAACGCATAGTGTTATCGGAATTTTTAATTTTAGCCATTATAATATATGTAGTGATATCTCATTGTTTTTTAATTTGCATTGCCCTAATGATGAATGATGCTGAACATTTTTTCATGTCCTTATTTACCATTTGTACATCTTTTTTGGTGAATTGGCTATTCAAAGCTTTTGCCCATTTGTTTCTCATTTACTAAGTTATTAAGAGTTTTAAAAAATATATTCTGGCTAAAGATATTTTATAATACATATGTCTTACAAATATTTTCTTCAAGTCTTTAGCTGCCTTTTCAACTTAACAGTGCTTTTTGAAGAGCAAAAGTTTATAATTATAAGAAATCCAGTGAATCAATTTTTATCTTTCAAGGTTTGTGCTTTTTGTATCCTCTCTAAAAAAAAAAATTACTTTAACCCAGTTCAATTTTTTAATATGTTTTCTCCTAGAAGGTTTATAGTTTAGCTCTAGCATTGTTTATTGTCCATTTAATTTAATTTTTGTAAAAGTTTTTATTTTAAAGATGTGAGGTACAATTCAGGGTTAGGTATACAAATGTTGATTATGCAGGTACCCATGTTGATGAGGTGTGCCCCCTCTCCCCCAGCTACAGCCAATCCCCACCCCCCACCCCCAGCAGTTTCCCACTACTGCCAATCCTTTTCTTATAATATTATGATAATGGTTCAAGGTCCACTTATGAGTGACAACATGTGATACTCAGTTCTTTGTTTCTGTAATACATCACTCAGTATTATAGACTTGTCCATTTTATTTTATTAAGTTTTAAGACAAAGTTTATTAGAAAGAAAAGACAAGCTGGGCTCGGTGGCTCAGCCTGTAATCCCGTGCCTTTGGGAGGCTGAGGTGAGTGGATTGCCTGAGCCCGTGGGTTCAAGACCCGCCTGGGCAGCCAGACCTCATCTCTACAATAAATCAAAAAAAAAAAAAAAAAAAAAAATCAGCCGGGCTACTTAGAAGGCTGAGGCGGAAGGATCGCCGGAGACCAGCAGGTCGAGGCTGCGGTGGCCGGGAGCGGCCACTGCACTCCAGTCTGGGTGACAGAGTGACTCTCCAACTCAAAAAAAAAAAAGAAAGAAAGAAAATGACACATGCTTGCCTTTGACAAGAAGACTTGTATATTTTACAACAATGAATAAGCAAACTATTCCATGAGCTAAGAACAGAGGGCTGCAGATACTTGGTCACGAGTTTTGATTATCATCTCTCAACATTTTAAGGTCTCAAGGATCTTCTAAATAATGAAACTTACTGTGTAACTAGATTTGGGTTTTTCTTAGAACATCATGTCTGTGTTTGGGGTAATTCCCAAATGTTTCTGTGACTTACTGCATTGGTAGTTCCATATTCTAACCCTCATGGTAATCGGGTCTAATATGCTTGGTGGCTCGGTTGAAGGTCATGTACCAATGAGAAAGATGTCTGAACACCTGAATTAGACCTGTCTGTGAGAAACTCATCTATCTATCTATGTCTTAGCTGTGCTGGCTACCTTCTTCTCCTACTCCTGATCATCCTCCTCCAGTGCAGTTTGTTCAGCTTGGCTGCCATTGGAGTGATCTGTGGAGCTTTACATACTTGTGATGTCCAGCCTACCTCCACAGAGATTCAGATTCAGTTGGTATGAGGTTGATCCAGGCATTATTATCCATTTTAGATAAGTTGTATATATAGTGTGAGATCAAGGTAAAGGATCATGTTATTTCCTTACAAATATCCAGCTGCTTTTTGAAAAGACTCTCCTTTCTCTTTTGAATTACATTAGCATTCACTGCAAATTAATTGGTAATATATGTGTAGCTCTATTTCTAGGTTCCTTATTCTGTTCCATGGATCTATCTGACTATCCAATGCCACACTGCCTTAATTATGCAGCTTTAGGCTAAATCTTAAAATCAGGTTGTGTAATTACCTCAACTTTGCTCTTCTTTCTCAAAATAGTTTGGCAATTTTAGTTTTTGGTTTTTTTTGCATTTTAATAAACATTTAAAAATAACTATCAATTTCTACAAAAAAAAAATCTGCTAGGATATTGGTGTGAATTGTGTTCAGTCCATTAATAAATTTGGAAAAGGTCAGGCATGGTGGCTCACGACTATAGTCCCAGCACTTTGGGAGGTCAAGGTGAGAGGACTGCCTGAGCCCATGGGTTCAGATCAGCCTGGGCAAATTGGTGAGACCTCATTTCTACAATAAATAAAAAATTAGTGGGTGTGATGGCATGTGCCTGTAGTTCCAGCTACTTGGAATGCTGAGGTGGAAGGATCACCTGAGCCCAGCAGGTCAAGGTCGTGTGACTGTGAGCCTGCCACTGCACTCCAGCCTGGGTAACAGAGTAAGACTCCAACTCAAAAATAAATAAATAAATAGATAAATTTGGAAATTTGGAAAGATCTGAAATTTTAACATTATTGAGTTCTCTGATTCTTAAGTATGTCATATAACTCTTCATTAATTTATGTTTTATGCTTCAGTGTCCAGGTGTTGCACATATTTTGTTACATTTATCCCTAAGGAAACTCATGTTTTGAGTTGCCCTTATAAATGCTATATTTTAAAGTCTCAGTTTCTAATTATTTGTAACTAATAAAGATATAATTGATTTTCGTTTAATAAACTTGCATACTTCATTTATTCATTCATGTAACATTTTTATGCAGATTCTTTAGGATTTTCCATGTAGACGATCATGTTGCCTGCAATAAAAGCAATTTTACTACCGCTTGTCCATTCTCTATGCTCCTTCCACCCCTACCTCCACCCCCTTTCAGGATGTCCAGTGCATGTTGAATGCAAGTAACAGGATTAGTAAGAGAGGACATCTTCTTAGAGAAAAGTATGCAGCCCTTTAGCACTAACTGTAGTGCTGACTGTTGATTTTCCACACTTTTCATTAGAATAAAAAATTCTCATCTACTCCTAGTTTGCTGAGTTTTTTCATGAATAGGTACTTAATTTTGTCAAATGCGTTACCCATGTCTGTTGAGATGATCAATCAATTTTACTTTTTCATCAAGTTAATATGGTGAATTACTCTGATTTTTTTTTTTAGTATTAAGCCAACCTTACATTCTTGAGATAAACACCACTTGGTCATGAATGTATTACCCTTTTGTACATTGTTGGATTTGATTTGTTCCAAATCTGTTAATTATTTTGAGGGTTATGTCATGAGGGAAATTGGCTTTTAGTTTTCTGTTCCTGGAATGTCTTTGGTTTTGGTATCATAAAATGAATAAATTCCTAATTCATAAAATGAATTGGGGAGTAGTATTCCCAGTTGAATTGGTAATAGCTATGCCTTAATATTAAGCTCAGCACTGATCCTTGTTTGTGAGAAGGATAAGTACATATCTAATTTCTTTAACACATGTAGGATTATTCACATTATCTATTATCTATTTCTTCTTGAATTAGTTTTGCTGGTTTGTATTTTTTTCAAGAATGTGTGCTGTTCATCTAAAATTTTGACTTTGTTGACATAAAATTATTATATAACATTTCTCTATGGCTGAGCATGGTGGCTCATGCCTTTAATCCCAGCAATTCAGGAGGCTGAGACAAGAGAATCTTGAGGAGTTAGAGATCAACCTGGGCAACACAGCAAGATCTGTCTCTCTCTCTTGTTTTTTTTTTCTTTTTCTTTTCTTTTCTTTTTTTTTTTTTTTTTTTTTTGAGTCAGGGTCTCAGTCTGTCACCCAGGCAGAAGTGCAGGGCATGATCATGACAATCACAGCTACGGCAGTCTCGACCTCCTGAGCTCAGGTGATTCTTCCACTTTAGCATCCCTAGTGGCTGGGACTACAGGCATACGCCACTACATCAGGCTAATCTTTTTGTAAAGAAGAAGTTTTGCTATGTTGCCCAGGCTGGTTTCAAACTCCTGGGCACAAGCAATTCATCCACCTTGGCCTCCCAAAGTCAGGAATTACAGATGTGATCCACCAAGTCCAGTTTGACCTGTCTCTTTAAAAAAAAAACTTCTATGATACATTTTTGGTTTACTGAGGAATAAATGACATACAGGAAAATTCACCTTGTATGTTAGGGTATACTGTTCTATGAATTTTGACAAACTCACGCGGTCATATAACCACCACTATAATCAAGATATAGAACATTTTCATCACCTCTGAAAGTTTTTTCATGCTCCTGGGTAGCCAGTCCCATCCTTCCAACTTCGGGGCCCCAGTTTCTCCCACTGATAACATCTTGCATTACTATCATTTATCACACGAAGAAACCAACATTGGTATATTACTTTTTTTGTTGTTGTTTGAGTTGGAGTCTCACTCAGTCGCCCAGACTGGAGTGCAGTGGCTGCTCCCGGCACTGCAGCCTCGACTTGCTGGGTTCTGGCTATCCTTCCGCCTCAGCCTTCCGAGTAGCTGAAATTATAAGCATGTGCTACCACGCCCAGTTGATTTTTTTGATTTATTGTAGAGATGAGGTCACGCTGCCCAGGCGGATCTCGAACCCGCAGGCTCAGGCAAGCCACTCACCTCAGCCTCCCAAAGGCGTGGGATTACAGGCTGAGTCACTGAGCCCGGCTGGTATACTACTTTTAACGAAATTCTTTATTTTATTCAATTTCACTATTTTTTTCCCCAACATCTTTTTTTTTTTTTTTTTTTTTGAGTTGGAGTCTCACTCCATTGCTCAGGCTGGAGAATGCAGTGGCACACTCACGGCCACCCCAGCATCGAGCTGCTGGGCTCTGGCGATCCTTCCACCTCAGCCTTCCAAGTAGCCAGAACTACAGTCGCACGCTATCATGCACAGCTATTTTTGATTTATTGTAGAGACGAGGTCTCACCAAATTGCCCAGGTTGGTCTCGAACCTGCAGGCTCAGGCAATCCACTCGCCTTGGCCTCCCATAGTGCTGGGATTACAGACTGAGTCACCGAGCCTGGCAGACATTTCTTGTTTTTAATGACCTTGACAGTTTTGAGAAGTACTGGTTCAATATTTTGTATACTGTCCCTTGCCTGATGTTTTCTTCATGGTGAGACTGTTGTTATGGGTTTGGGACAGGAAGGCCACAAAGATGAAGTGTCACTCTCATCACAACATATCAAGGTACTTGCTGTCACAACTTATCATTGAAGATGTTAACCTTGACTACTAGGCCAATGTGATGTCTGCCAGGTTTCTCCTCTGTAAAGTTACTTTTTCCCTCCTTTCCATACTTCATTCTTTGTAAGCAAGTCACTATACACAGCCACACTCAAGGGGGAGGGGGGTACATATATTATTTGGAATTCTTCTGTGAGGGAGATTTGTTCCTTCTTATTTATTTGCTCTACCATTTTTATATCAGTATTGATTTAAGGGTATTTATTTTATACCACATTATTTATTCTGTTGCTCAAATTGTTTCAGTGTTGGCCATGGGGAGTTTTCCAGCTTAGCTTCAGTTCTACTGGTTTTTGCTTCGTGTTTTTTGAAGCTCTCTTACTAGGTATATGCATGTTTAGGGCTATGTCCTCTTGATGAACTTGTTCCTTTCTCATTAAGAAATATCCCTCTTTGTCTTTGGTATTATTTATTCTATGTTGATCAATATACTGAGTTCATGGGTCAATCTCTAAAAAAAGGGGGTGGGGGCAAGGAGGGTGAGGGAAAAAAAAAAGCCCAGGAGGTTTCTGGAAGTCTTTTACCCTGGCAGATGAATTGAGATCGGGGTTATTCTGGTTATCTCAGTCTGGGACTACAAAGAAATGCTTGAAACCCCGTCAGAAGAGAGCCTATTCAAGGAGGAATCCAGTTGGCAAGAAAGAGCTGAATTGCCTAAAAATATTTTCAAATATCACAGTCTTGAATCTCCTCAAACCAACAGGAAATTAAAATTTATTGCAAACTCTTTTATCAAGGCTCACAAACCAGAATGAGTCAAAAATGAGATGATGAAATGTCAGAATTGATTTATGAGGTTTTGGTTCGTGAACTTTTTGTTACTCTCTATGTGTCTTTTTCTGTCTTGGGCTGTCCATCTCAGTTGTTTCTAAACTCTTCACAAATAATGGAAATCATGCCTGGGTGTGTCCATGATTTCTATGCACATTGGGGACAGACAACTGTCCCTGTCCAAATGCCCTTTTGTCATTCCTTCCTCCATACCTGCTGTTTCCTTTATTTGCCTCTTCTCCCAATCTCCCTTTTCTTTCCTTTGTTATTAAACATTTATTTATCAAGTGCCCACTATGCATAAAGTATAATAGTATAGTTGCTCTCAAACTTATTTTTATGACCCATACCAGGAAACATTTTTGTATCAAAACCCAGTTCTCTCCTTTCTCTGTTTTTTTTTTTTTTTTTTTTTTTTTTGAATTGGAGTCTCACTCTGTCACCCAAACTGGAGTGCAGTGGCCACTCCCGGTCACCGCAGCCTCGACCTGCTGGCCTCCGGCGATCCTTCCGCCTCAGCCTTCCAAGTAGCTGGAATTACAGGCATGCGCTACTATGCCCGGCTGATTTTTTTATTTTATTGTAGAGATGAGGTCTCACTGCCCAGGTGGGTCTCGAACCCGCGGGCTCAAGCAATCCACTCACCTCAGCCTCCCAAAGACGCGTGATTACAGGCTGAGTCACTGAGGCCGGCTCTCTCCTTTCTCAGACTGCTCAGGCTGCCATAACAAAATACCATAGACTGGGTCACTTAAACAACAAAAATTTATTTTCCCACAATTTGGAGGCTAGAGGTCCAAAATCCAGGTCCTGTAGGGTAGGTTTCTGGTGAGAGCTCTCTTCTAGCTTACAGAAAGCTGCCCTCTCACTGTGTCTTCACGTGTTTATACATGTGAGAGAGAATGTAAGCACTTTCTGTTGTCTCTTCTTAGAAAGACACTACACCTATCAGATCAGGGCCCCATCCTTATAATTTTATTTAATCTCAATTACCTTCTTACTCCAAATAGAACCACATTGGGGGTTAGGGCTTCGAAATAAGACTTTGAGGTGGGAGGATACATACATGCAGTCATAACACTAGATACTATATAATCAGGCATGTTCTGTTCTATTCCTATTGATTATTTTTATTTAATGCCAGTGAAGGCAACTAAATTGATTTCATGATGTGCTACTGGGTCAAGGCTCATATTTGAAAAATGCTGCTAGAAAGAATATAAGGAGTTAAAAGGCAAAGTTCCTACCTTCTAGAGGCTTATGTTCTGTTCAGAAGAGTCAGGCATGACCACTAATTGCTGCAACCGGTGGCAGTATGAGAAGTGTGCTTATCAGAGCAGAACAGTTTGCCTTGGATGACCCAGAGATACTGGGTGGAGGAGGTAGGACTTGAGTCAGGAACTGGAGGATGGGTAGCTAGGACCCACATTAAAACCTGCCCTGTGCCCATGGGAGGCACATCTTCAAGATGCCTGCCCTACAGCTGAAGACCCTCAGAGCCCTGCACAAGTGTGTGAGAGGAACAAGTGCTGACTTCTCACCATCAGCGAGCAGGGTGCTCCTGCCTGGAGGCAGCCACCTGGGTGGTAAGAACCAGATGGCCCTGCCAGCTTGGCCAGCCCACCTGGGAGCCTGTCAGAGCCTCACAACTGTGGGATGGGGTGCGGTATAAAAGTTCCTATGACTTTCATCTCAGGAGACTGAAGCTACCCTCTGCCAGGACTTCAAGTGAGGAAATGAATTTAGGCCCCATCTTCATCTCCCTGAGGACATTGCCAGACCAGAGCTCCAGGTTACCACTAAGCTTAGGATCATTTTGACATGAGTAACAGGTTCAGCATAAGGATGGCCCAACTCAGAATATGTATGGATTGAAAACAAGAAGACCAATAACTATGGATTTGGATCTCAACTCCAGCACAGTGGAGAGACACTGGGCAAGTCATCCACTCAGTTCTCACTTATTATCTGTGAGACAGGGATAGTTTAGTCTCAACCTCATAGGACTATCTGAGAATTAACTGAATGAACATCTGTAAGGTCATTAGAACAATGTCTATTTGGCAGAGTACAACTATAAAATAGTATGTTAACTAAAGCCACCACAACTTCCACTTATTAAATACTTTCTATCTTGGCTACTGTGCTAATTGCCTGAGATATGTTATTTAATTTGGTCCTTATTTCAATATTGTCAAGTAGGATTATTATTTTTAAAGAAAAAGAAACTGGGATGTAGAAAACTTACATAAATTTCCCAACAGCAGGCAGCTAGTAAATGACAAAGTTGGGAATGAAGAGTGATGGTTTTAACCATTACAAATTCAGATGATCTTGTTTTATAGCTACATAAAATATTCACATGGTTCTAAGGGCCAGTGTATAAATTGAACTTCTATCCTGTCTCTTCCATCCTACTCCTGTCCTTCTTCTATAGGCAATTACTTTTAAATTTTTAAAATGTTTATCCTTCCTTTAAAAAAAACTCTAAGCATACATGTGCATAGGTGTATGTATTTATATAAATATATACTGTACAGTTGTTTCATGATATCTGAAACTGAATGGTTACTCCACAGATGCTCAAGTCCCTGATATAAAATGACACAGTATGTGCATATATGGGGGACAACACCCTAGAAAAGGGAAATATTTTTTTAACGACAGGCCCCCTGCAGTACAGGTTTCCCCTGCAAGCTAAGTGTTCTAGGAACCCATCAGCATCACGTACCTGCTAGCATTGTGGTGAGAGGCTACGTTCGACTTCACTAAGTTTTTTTTGGACAATCTTTCAGTGCATTTGTCCATTTCACTACGGGTGATTTATAAGCACACCTGCCCATGCTGTGCTTAGTGTTTCACAGTTTTTGACCAAAAAACGGCATGACACCTATGCCCCACTCTTCCTATTCACCTGGATGAAAAAAAGTCCTTAAAAGTGAAACAAAAATGACAGAAGCATTGAAAGGCATTAGAATTGTTAAGTTCAAAAACTGTTTTGAGCAGGGGAAAAGTGTCTCCAGGCCGAGTGCAGTGGCTCACACCTATAACCCCAGCACTTTGGGAGGCCAAGGTGAGAGGATTACCTGAGCCCAAGATTTAAGACCAGCCTGGGCAACTTGTCGAGACTTCATCTCTACAATAAATCAAGAAAAGTTAGCTGGGTGTGGTGGTGCATGCCTGTGGTTCCAGCTACTTGGAAGTCTGAGGCAGAAGGATCACCTGAGCCCAGCTGGTCAAGGCTGCCTGCGGTGATAAGAATGCCTGGGTGACAGAGTGAGACTCCAACTCAAAGAATAAAAATAAAAAAGAAAAGAAAAGAAAAAGTATGTCCATGGGTGTATTGCATCAAACAGAGAGTACTTTGAAGGTGACTGAAGTTTAAATATATAAGAATAAGAACACAATTTTTAGGCCAGGTACGGTGACTCAAGCCTGCAATCGCAGAACTTTGGAAGGTCAAGTCACAAGGATTGCCTGATCCCAGGAGTTTGAGACCTCCCTGGGAAACTTGGCAAGACCTCATATCTACAAAATTATCCTGGCTTGGTGGCACGTGCTTGTGCTACTTGGAAGGCTGAGGCTGAAGGATCACCTGCGCCCAGCAAGTTGAGGTTGCAGTAGCCCTGATCGTGCCACTGCATTCCGGCCTGGGAGACAGAAAGAGATTCTGATTCAAAAACACATACACAGACAATGTTTTATAAATTAATTCTGTGTTTTCTGGGGTCCTCCCCTGTACTTTAAATCCTCCCTAGATTACTTATAATACCTAATGCAATGTAAATGCTATGCAGTTTTTATACTGTATTGTTTAGGGAATAACGGCAAGGGAAAAGAGTCTGTACATGTTCAGAACAGACACAACCATCTCTTTTTCCTGAATACTTTTGATCCCCTGTTGGCTGAATCCAGGGATGAAAACCCTCACATAGGGAAGGCCAGCTGTATTCCCATTCTTAGATAATACTGGCTGAATATATCTATGTTTCCCACCTTGCTTTCTTTGTTTTTTCCTTGTCCATAGATAACCTCCTGAGATCCCTTTCTAATCCTCATTCCTTGCTTCAGTTCTAGAGTACCCCATCGTGTGCCTGTGTCAGAGTTTATTTGACTCATCTTCCAGTGATGGACATTTAGGGGGCTCTAGTCTTTGCTTTACAGACGATGTTGCAATGGACAGCTTTGTGCATAGAACTTTCCCTGTTTTTTCCAATGAATTTTGGGGTAGATCTCTGAAAAGTAGATTTGCTAGGTCCAAGGGGAAATGTAGATCTTGCCAAAGCCCCTTCCACAAAGTTGTGCCATTTTGCACTCCTCCAGAAATGCACTTGTGTCCCCCACAGTCTATTTAGGAAATCATGTTTTCAAAATTTGGAATTTTTGCCTAAAGCAAGGAATGAGGATTAGGATGTGATTTCAGAGATATCTGTTCATTGCAGCATCTTCTATAAGTGCTAAGATTTATTTTAAAAACGATATGTGTGTGTGTGTGTGTGTGTGTGTGTGTGTGTGTTTTGTTTTTTGGTTTTTTTTTTAGTTCTGACTTGGGTCTCTTTCTGTCACCCAGGCTGGAGTGCAGTGGCATGATCATGGCTACTGCAGACTCAACCTGCTGGGTGCAGTCAATCCTTCCACCTCAGCCTTCCAAGTAGCTGGGACTACAAGCACACACCACTACACCAGGCTAATTTTTTGATATCTATTGGCAAATGTGCAAATTTTAAAAATATTTTTCTCTTTGTTAGAGAAATAACATGTTCTTAAAAATTTTAAGGAAAATGAACACTCTCCAATTTTTAGCAATTCCTTTTCCTGGAATTACTCTGCCCTTAAATTTTTTATTTTTTTTATTTTTTTTTTTTTTGAGTCGAGTCTTACTTTGTTGTCCAGGTTGGAGTGCAGTGGCATGATTATGGCTTACTGTAGCCTTGATCTCTTGGGTTCAAGCAGTCATTTCTCCTCAGCCTCCCAAGTAGCTGGGAATACAGGCACATTCCACCATGCCTGGCTAATATATATAGATTAGCTAGAGTCTCACTCCATCACCCAGGCTGGAGTACAGTGACACGCTCACGGCCAACTCAGCATTGACCCGTTGGTCTCAGGTGATACTTCCATCTCAGCCTTCCAAGTAGCTGGAACTAAAGGTATGTGCTACCATGCCTGGCTAACATATATATATTTTTACTTTATTGTAGAGATGATGTCTCACCAACTTGCCCAGGCTGGTCTCAAACCTGTGGGCTCAGGCAATCCTCTCATCTCAGCCTCCCAAAATGCTGAGATTACAGGCTTGAGTCACTATGCCTGGCCCCAAGCTAATTTTTAAAAAATTTTTTCTAGAGGTGAGGTATTGCCATGTTGTCTAGGCTGGTCTCAAACTCCTAGGCTCAAGCAATCCTCCCACCTCAGCCTCCTGTAGTGCTAGGATTACAGACCTGAGCCACCAAGCCCAACATCTGCCTTTAAATTTTTTTTTTTTTTTTTTGAGTTGGAGTCTCACTCTGTTGCTCAGACTGGAGTGCAGTGGCCACTCCCGGCCACCGCAGCCTCGACCTGCTGGGCTCCGGCGATCCTTCCGCCTCAGCCTTCCGAGTAGCTGGAACTATAGGCAAGCGCTACCACACCCAGTTTATTTATTTATTTTTATTTATTGTAGAGATGAGGTCTCGCCAAGTTGCCCAGGCGGGTCTCAAACCTGGCAATCCACTCACCTCAGCCTCCCAAAGGCGCGGGATTACAGGTTGAGCCATCGAGCCCGGCCTGCCCTTAAATATTAAATGACTAGTACCTCCAACCCATTTGTATAGGAAATTCAGGATACTTCCCAGTCTCTAGGTAATCACAGAAGGGCTTACCCATCTCTTGGTAATGCCAGGCTTCAAGTGACCCTTCCAACTGAATCTTTGATGATTGCCTATGTCCCTTCTCTACATGAGACACATTCTCTCTGGTCACACACCATCTCTTTCTGCCCTAAAGAACCACAATCTAAAGCCATGTATGGAGCTGACGTTACTGTAGGTTGTGGTAGTGGAAGGGATCACACACACACAGCAACAGCCAACAAGTTTCTAGGGAGCAGTAGATAACACCAGTCCCTGGTGTTGACCCCCACCAAGGAATCCTCACCACCAGAGCCCTGCCCCCCAGATGCCCTGGACTTCCTGTGCTCCTTCCTTGAACACCTTCAGCTCTTCCTCCCCACTAGCAAACCCGAACTTCTCACAAAGAATCTTCATTTCCATTGTCACACCAGCTTCCTCTAGTTTGTACTTTCTATCGTTTTTGCACATAAAATGACTCAACTCAGTGTTTTGATTACTAAAAACAGTTTTTATTTATAAAATGAATTTCATCAGCATATAAACTCATTTTTCTCTCACTTAAAGAATTTAAAATATAAAGAGTAAAGCTAAAATCACTCATAATCTTATCACCTAGATATTACACCTAGACAGAGATTAGCCCTGTCAGTAGATGCATATATGCTCATTCAGGACAGCCTCTAGGCTGTGTAGGGCACTCAGTAAATATTTTTCACAAAATTTCTGTAAAGTCTGTAAGAAATATTTGAATCACACCAAATTGGCATATCAGCACCATTCTAGCTGCCCAGTGTCGAGCAATCTCATGAAAAAAGACCTTGCTAGTCAGCAGAAACACTCTGTTCCCCATAGCACTCTCCTGAACCCAGAGCCCAATCAGATAACCCCATAAACACGAGGCCTGGAACTCCTGGAACATCTGGTTGACCCCAGGCACACAGGATGGGGTGGGGGGTGGAGAAACAGGGTGCTCCAAAGGAAAAAGAAACTTTGACCAGGTGTCTCACTTGGACATCACTGCTGGTCCTGTCTGGTTCCAGACACCAAAAGAGAACTTCCTTTGAGAAAGGCTCTTAAAGTGGGGGTAGGGAAAAGGGGAGGAAGCACGAGTGCCCTATTTGCCCTTCTGAGAGTAGCACTGTATCCCCTATAGAACTGTGCATACCCAATGCCAGGGGCTCATCCTCAGCGGAATAGAGCTCACATATCCCCCCCCCCCCTTTTTTTTGAGTTGGAGTCTCACCCTGTTGCCCAGGCTGGAGTGTAGTGGCATACTTATGGCCACCCCAGCATTGACCTGCTGGGCTCAGGGGATCCTTCTGCCTCAGCCTTCCGAGTAGCCAGAACTACAGGCATGCTCTACCACTCCTGGCTTATTTTTGATTTATTGTAGAGACAGGTCTCGCTAAGTTGCCCAGGCTGGTCTTGAACCCGCGGGTTCAGGCAATCCATTCGCCTCGGCTTCCCAAAGTGCTGGGATTACAGGCTGAGCCACCAAGCTCAGCCACATATCCCTTTAAAAAACCGTCCAGGTGAGTTTAACATGGAGTCAGGATTCAGAGCCATTTAACCTAACAGTGTTTAAAGTCCTTGCCTCTCCCTTCCTGGGAAACTGAGATGATAATTTTGAAGAAAGTGATCCC
Organism: Carlito syrichta; assembly: GCF_000164805.1. NCBI lineage: Eukaryota > Metazoa > Chordata > Mammalia > Primates > Tarsiidae > Carlito > Carlito syrichta. The sequence continues at coordinate 535,032 of NW_007245724.1, forward strand.
AAGTTCCCCAGAGGGCCAAGACTAGAGCCCTGATATGCTGCACCCCACTCCCTAACTGAGAATCTAGGCTGTTCTGTGCCTTGTACCTAGCACATCTTGAGAACTCCTGAATCCTATTTTGATGTAGTTTTAGGTGTTCTTACTGGCCCTTGATAACTTTTATGCCGACAAGAGTCAAACATGAGCTCACTAAAAGCTGGGAAGGGATTTAGGACCTCCTAGCCTTTTCCAACTAGTTGGAATGAATCATTTTCTCTGGTTAAACTGGCTGAGACAAAGCCCGGGGTGGGGGAGCTTGTTCCTTTTTGTAATTAGTGAGACTCCATGAGGAAGTGCAGGTGATTTGACTCCTGGGCCTGCTCCCCTTAGGGCAGAGCTGGGCTCAAAGCAGGGAGATGAGGTCTCTGCTAATGTCTAGTGACAGGGCCAGCTTGCTGACAGCTGACAGGTCTGGTTCAGATACAGTTGCTCAAGCTGGGGTTTGGATTCCTTCAAGCAATCCTTACATAAGGTAAGGAAAACACCAACATAATTTTCTTTGACACTTTCCCTGAATTCCTTTTCCATTATTATTGTTAGAATTCCCAGAAAGAAAAACACTGAATTAAGCATTACATACATTCCTCTCAGGGAGAGAATTGGGGGTGTGAATTCTTGGGTTTATGATTAAAGTTCTTGTATAACAAGTTACTTGGTAACCCAGGAAAAGACAGAAAACCTCCATGTCTACCTTTCTCTGGCTCTAAAATTGGATCAACACATTGACTTCAAATCCAAGCTACTAACATTAGTCTTGCTTGAATTTTCCTGATCGCTTGTTGGGGTGGTTGAGAAAGAGTGGACTCTCCTAGTAGAAGCTAGAGGGAGACAGAATGGCAGTCAGGTACTGGTGGGAAACAGACAGCACATTCAGAAGAGAACTCCCCAACAGATGATTTACAGAGGTGTGGGGAAACCTACCAGAAATGAGGAAGTACCCCAGGGCTAAAGACAGCACTGTGGCCTTCCTATCCCCAGGCCTGAAAGGACCCGAGAAGAAGGCGGTTTTGAGAATCTGTTGAGACCTGTCATCAAATAGGAGCTGCAGTCTTCAGGAGAGGTGTGCAGGGCCTGCCAACCCACAGCCCAGCACAGAGGGTTGGGGGAGTTAGTACCCCTACTCTTGATCTCCTGCTGTGCCTCCCTTTGGCTGAACCCAGCAGGAAACCAGAGGGCAAGAGAACCTAGCTACTGGAATCCCAGGGGTGGGGGAGGGGTACAAAATGGTGGAGAACCGGGTCGAGCATGGATCCAAGGGGCAGAAGGAGAATATTGAATCTGCCTATGAAATTAATATCAGGTCAAGGAGTTAAAGCTGAAGAAGAGACCCCAACCCTGAGAAGCTGCAGCTGTAGTTAGAAATTAACAAATCTGTTGTTTCTAATTTTGCTTTTACCCCAGTAGAGGGTAATTAATTACCTTCATGTCTTGGGAAGGGGGATGCTGCTCCACCAGGCTGATTAACATATTCTCTCTTAAACAATGGACCCAAGACATTTGAGGACAAAAAGCAGAGGTCCAAGGACAAAAGCAGCTTCAGTCTCCAGGGACTTCACCTCCTCCCACACCTTCCTCCTAGACTACCTCCATAAGGGCTCCCAGCCCAGAGGGGTAGTACCTGATGGTCACGGGACTTGCTTTATATATAGCATCGATTGTAAAGCCTAAGAAATGGTATTTAAGATATTTCTCAGACTTTGAACTCAGACAGACCTGAGGTCGCACCTGGATCCAGAACACATATCAGGAAGCTGGTTCCGCCAGTCCTCTGATGGCCCTCCCCAGAAATTAGCTGTATGACAGGAAGACAGTCTAGACACCCACCTATGATATCATCAACCAACCAACAGCCCCTATCACCCTGCCTGCCAAGTTCCCTTTAAAAACCCTAGCCTCTAAATTATTCGGGAGGCAGATTTGAGAAATATCTCTCGTTCTCTTTGCTCAGCTGCTGTGTGATATACTAAACTCTTTCTCCATTGTAATGACTGAATCAGTCTTGGTTTTTCTGAGCAGCAGGCATAGGAATCCGGTCAGGCTATAACACATTTTCCCAGAGCTGGATAAATAGTCCTGTAGTCCTCCCAAAATAACAAATTCTCAAATATGCATCTACAATGTACATACCTCCCTCAAGTTCGGGTCATAATGCATGGCTGTTAAACATGACTGTGTACACAAAAATCACATGATGGTTTGTAAGGACCTATACATATTCTGATTATTTATTATTATTCTTACTGGAATCAGAAGACTCTGTAGCCATTAGCTATCAGGGACTAAGCAAATAAAAAAATTCAGCGACTGTCAGATTCTGGTTGTTATCAGACTGCCTCTGTCCCAGTGCTTTGTCCCACGGGCCCCATCTGTAACACCAAGTGGCCCCACTGGAAATTCCCACAGCGCAAGCTGCAGTTGCTCTGCCACCCACTGTTGATTTTCCTCTCTCCCCAATTCCTGCAGGGTGGAATGTCAGCTAAGTGGCAGGGAGCCTGCTCACCAAGGGGCTGGCTGATTGCTTAGGAAACCCATCCCTCTACTGGAATTTAATAAAAACCACCCACCAGACACAGGGTGGGGGCATTGGCTCTTTAAATGATGCTTTCTTTTCTTTAAGGCAGGGGTTGGAGGAGTGGGGGGTGGACTCTATTTGTGCTAGTAAAAGAAAGAAGGGAAAGAATCTAGTTATGCAAAGATGGATTTAAAAATGTTTTTAATTTGTAACTTTACTAATTTCATTCCACTCCTCAGAACTCTCTGATGGCTATCATTGCCTAGGATATAAATTTCAAATACTTTCGCCTGAGATCTGGCCTCAGCGTTTCCTACCAAAGCTTTCACTACTCTCCTTCAATTATCTTTCTTCCATCAACTTGGGTGACTTCAAAGATGTTTTCTAGGCAATTCCAGGTGTGTTCCCACTCACAGCTTTTCCATGCTGTACACCAGTGATTCTAAACATGCGGCAAACTTGCCCTCAGAGGACATTTAGCAATGTCTGGAGACATTTTTCATCATTGCAAATATCTCCAGACATTGAAGCAGGAATGTTACTAGGAGGTAGAGTCCAAGTGTAATGTCGTAGCCCCCAATCTGAGAGGGCTTGTGCGTAATGTTTTACCTATTCCAAAGAAGTCACCTGGAGGTTTAGCAGGAATAGACTTTGGGAGAGGCACTGATGTAGCTGGTAGATGAAGAATCCATGCCTCAGGACAGTACAGCAAGCAGTTTTATAATCAAAGCAAGCAAGCTAATCATTCCAATTCCCATACAGTGCTTACAATTACATTGATTAAGAGTGAAGACGATATTATCTTTAGGTTTGCTTGGTCACCTGCATCCTGTGACTTGTTTTACTGGGAATATGCATATCCTTCAGAGACCAGCCGTGGCCAGAGGCAGCTCCCTGAGGAAGGGGGAAGAAATAAGCCAGGTATAAGGGAAAGCAGTCTATGTCCAGAAAATACCTCACAGCAGGGATATTGCTAAACATCCTACAATGCACAGGGCAACCCCCTACAACAGAGTTATGCGGGCTCTCCTTTTACTGCTGTGGCCGCAGCCTTGAGTATGCCCAGGTTTCAGAAGAGGCTTGCCTCTAGTGTCCCACTATGTGGCTAAAAGAAGGTCTGGTTGGACCCCAATGAGACCAGTGAAATTGCCAATGCTGGGCAACCCTCTCAGGTCTCCTCCAACTCTGGAAGCTTTCCTGTCCTCTCAATAAAGACTGCTTCCAAAAAAAAGAAGAAGAAGAAGAAGAAAGAAAGAAAGAAAGACATTGCCAATGCTAACTCAGATCTGGAAGCTGATCAAAGATGGGCTGATTAGCCAGGCACAGTGGCTCATGCCTATAATCCCAGAGCTTTGGGAAGGCAAGCAAGGCAGGAGGATTCCTCAAGGCCAGGAGTTTGAGACCAGTCTGCCAACATAGCAAGACCCTGTCTCTTAAAAAAAAAAAAATGCCGATCAGTTGCAAGCCTGTGGCAGACCATCCCCAGGCCGGATACTGAAAAACCACCTTGACTCGCTAGAAGGGCAGGCACATGGGCATAGGTAAGCAAAAGAGGACAGCCAACACTTGAATGTCAGAGAGGGTAACCTGGATGAGGAGGATGCAGATTCTGTGCCAGCTGCTCAGAAGACACCATGAATCTAAGAAGATTGACCACCACATATATAGAAGCTGGGACCTGAAGGTGACGGTGAATGTGTTAAAAAATAAGTGGATTCTCATGGAACATACCCACAAGGTGAAGGCAGACAAGGCCCACAAGAAGTTCCTGGCTGACCAGGCTGAGCCTGCAAGTCTAAGACCCAGGAAGCACACATGCCACGAAGGGTGCCTGCAGGCCGAAGAGGAACAGATCATCAAGACTTTGTCCAAGGAGGAAGAGACCAAGAAATAAATAAAGAGACCAGCTCTTTGCTCTTTTTCATTGTTTACAGTGGCCTGGTGATTACATGGGTCGGTCATGCAAATGAAATGGGACTTTATCTGCTTGTCAAAATAAAACAATTAAATTAAAATTGTGCAGTCCCAAATGCCAACAGTGCTAAGACTAGGCCCAATTGTCTCCCCTCTCCCCTAATTGAAGCTGTGTCCTTTTGTCCATGTTGAAACTTGTATTGTCCATGACAGTAGCCACCTACCACGTGTGACCGTGGGGCACTCAAAATGCAGCTAGTCCAAACTCGGATGTGTTGAGTCACATGCTTATCAGACTTCAAACACTTAGTATGAAAAATGGAATGTTAATGTTTCTTTAATAATTTTTATGTTGATTACATGTTGTAATGATGTTATTTTGAATTTTCTGGGATAAATTAAAGATATTATTAACATTAATTGTATTTGTTTTGTTTTATTTTTACTTTATTAATGTAGCTACTAGAAAATTTTTAATTATACATGTGGCAGAATCATCATTCTGTTAACACTGGTCTAGACCAAGGATTGACAAACCTTTTCTGCAAAGGGCCAGATAACAAAGAATTTAGACTTTGTGGACCTCTGTCATATTCATCTTCATCCACCTTCTCTTCCTCCTTTTAAAAATGTAAACTTTTAAAAAATATAAAACCCTGGCCAAGGCAAGTGGATTGCCTGAGCCTGCTGATTCGAGACCCACCTGGGCAACTTGGTGAGACCTCATCACTAGAATAAAATAAAAACAGCCGGGGCCGGGCTCAGTGGCTCAGCCTGTAATCCCAGCGCTTTGGGAGGCTGAGGTGAGTGGATTGCCTCAGCCCACGGGTTCGAGACCCTCCTGGGCAACTTGACAAGACCTCATCTCTACAATAAATCAAAAAATTAGCCGGGCATAGTAGCGCGCACCTGTAGTTCCAGCTACTTGGAAGGCTGAGGCAGAAGGATTGCCGGAGCCCAGCAGGTCAAGGCTGGTATATACATACATATATGTATGTATATATAACCTTTATAAATCTTTAAAAAATATAAAGTCTTTTAAAAATATAAAAACCATTCTTAGCTTGAAGGCCGTATAAAAAACAGGCCTTGAGCCCAGATTCAGACTGTGGGCCACAGCTTACAGCCCTGTGATGGCCAGTGAGCTCCAGATGCAATCCTTCCTTCCTGCCTTTTTACAGTGGGCTTCTTGGACTTCTCTGCATCCTTCCTCCTATAAATTCCAGTATCTACACCTTAGTTCTTTCCAAACCCATGGCTCCTAGAAAGTTGAAGCCCTTCCCAAATGCGGATCCACCAGAGAGGCCGGCAAGATGCCTGACACAAGTACAGCCGAGAAGGGAGGCAGGAGCATGCTGGGCGGAGGCGCCCAAGGTGTGGCTAGGTCTTGACCTTGCCCTCCATGACCTTCCATTTTCCCTACCTCTAAGTGGAGCAAATGACGAAATCTAACTCATAGAGTGAGTTTGAGAACTAACCTAAAAGTAGACAAATGGAGCACTTAGCACTTTGTCTGAACACATCTTGCTATAAGTTAAAGTCTTTATGATTTATTATGGTAATTATTAAAACATATGTTATAGAGATGAAAAAATATGAAAATGATTTTCATTATTCTTGTTGTTAATGATTATTTTTAAAATTCAACTTTGTGCTGAATTACATTATAAAGTCTATAGAATTATGGTCTACTACTTTCAAAAATCAGATTGTTTTTCCAGTGAGTTACATCCATGCATAAATGTGTGTGTGTTGGCAGCTCAGAATTAGCAGAGTATTTTTTTAAGTTCTAAATTCCTCTCAAATGGGAACGAAGTGTTCTCCTGACCCTTCCTACGCTCCTTATTACTGTCGACATCTGCAACTAATTGATGATCTATAAGTCAAAACTGTGACCAATGCAAAAAACCTTTAGCAAAGCCTGCCTAGGCTTGGCTGACCCTTCTTAATGTATTTCAGATTAAAACTAAAACAAGCCACCTTTTAACTATCTAACTGAGCACCACGCAGTAGCAATGAGCGTTTATCAAACATCAAATAATAACCTGATCAAGTAACATGCTCACCAGTGAAAATCTAATTTAGAGCTTTTTAAAAATTTCATTTGAATTTTTGAAACCCAGGCATTTTTGGTAGGTACAGAGAAATATATTATCAGCATGCAATTTGACTGATTACAGTAACACCTTATGCCAACAAAACCAAATTGTGACCATCTGAATATCTTGGTAGTAAATGAATGGCACTTTAGGAAACCACAGGAAAAGGCGACATAGTATTTTGGTGAAGAATTTGGGCCCTGAAATTAAACAGACCCGAGTCTGTGTCCTGGCTTCACCATGTATTAGGAGGGTGATGCTGGGCAGGTTACCCAACTTCCTTGAGCCTGTTTCCTCATCTGTGAAAGGGAAACAACAGAATCTCCCTTGTAGAGGAATCATTGTGGGAATGAAACACGATACATTAAAAAGTAAGTGTTTGGCATAAGGACACTATGTGTTCCAAATGCTAGTAACAAAAAGGCTACAAAATGTACAATCTAGACAAGTAATAATATCTTTTTAAAAATGAAACTAAATAAAGGTAAGGGACTTCACAGCCGATTTGTGTATTCTTCAGGAGAATAGTTATACAAACAAATCTGGTTTCTTCACTTGGAATCTGACTACACAGAGTTGCCCGTTTAAGAAGCAGCTGGTTGCAAATCCGCAACCACATTCAACGTGGGGCTCAAATGACTGGTTTGTTTTCTTGGCCCCACTTGGCTCTCTGGTCAGTCCTCCCCTACTGCCAGGCAGCTACCTGTCACTAGATCGCAGTTTCATTCCCTCCCAGAATGATCGCTTATCTCTTTGAGCTGTCCCCCACGGCAGAGCCTACGTGTTCTGTCACCCTCATCATTCCCTCCAAAACTGGTAAACATCTATCCAGCCATTTTCACGAATGCAATCAAGTCAAACAAACAAAACCTTCACTTCTAAAATACAAGCTTGTGTGCTGTAATCCTCGTGATCCCCAAATCAGGTTTGATGTGACAGATATTTATGTATTTTAAAATTATCAATAGCCTTGAGAATGAGAATTTGATTTAGATGTTATTCATTGGCATCTCCTACATGTCTTGAGCTCTGGGTCAGCCAGATGTGTACCTGTAGACATGGTCTTCCACTTCTACCTCAGTTGCCACTTCCTAGTGCTGGACCGCTCTCCTGTGAAATGAGGGGGCAGAGGCAGGGTCCCCAGAGCTAAGGATGCAGACAAAGTGGCCATAGTTATCTGACAGGGACAAGCTCCTTGGACTGGAGGACTAGCATGCATTAGCCTTCTCTACTCTTTGGGGTTCTGAATCTGTTCAGGTGCAGGGTCCACGCCAAAGCCCCAGGCCCTTCAAGCAGCTATGGCCCCTGAATGAAGGCCCGGCCACCAAGGAGTCCTGAACACAGTTTTCTGGGGCCACACTTAGGAGGAAAGTTGTCTTCTCACATCTGAAGCCACCGATGGCCTGGACCAGCCCATTTTCCATGGTCAGGGAAGCATGTGTCCACAGGGCACCCCTATTTCTCCTCCTGCCCCAGCATGCCCTGCAGCAGGGTAGGGAAAGATGGCTATTGATTAACTGCCTCCAAGATGCTTAGACAAGATGCTTGGTGCTTTGTATATATTATCTCATTTAATCTGCAACCATCATTGGAATAAGGCATTTTAATACCCATTTAGCAGCTGAGGAAGTTGAGGTTCTGGGAGATTAAGCACTTGACCGAGGTCCTTCCTTGCACTCATAAATGACACGGTCTAACCTGGATTTGATCAGTATGTTCATACTCAGATTGCTACAACTGGCCCAAAGGGTGTGCCAAAACTTTCCTATAAGTCCCATGGCTGACGGATGGCCACCTATGTAAGGGTCACAGTGACTGGGTCTTTGTTCCAATGCTGAATGCATGCACACACACATACACATGCACACGCACACGCACACACACACACACACACACACACACACGCATACACACTACAGGGTGCCAGAGTCATGTGGTTGTTTTGATCTGCCCTGAGGTTCTCAACTCCAGTACTGAAGTCCTCTGCTCGGCTTGAATCCACCCTGAGCCAAGAGCTGGCTGGGCCTCAGAAATGCTGGGCCGTCCATCACTCACGTCTCAGGTTTGCTCCTCAGAGAGCCGGAGCTGACCACAACTGCCTTGGCCCAGTGCCATCGTGAGGGAGTCACAAAACTGGCATTTAAGTCCGGAGCGGAAAAAACACCCCAAGCTTGTTCGTTTTTCTGACAGGTGCTGGAGCCCATGAAAGGTCAGATTCCAGCTCGCAGTCACATCCTGGCTTAGCCAGCTCCAGGCACACAAAGGCCTGTCTGTCTCATTCTGGTGCAGGGAGCGGGGACAGAGGCCAAGGGCTTCAAATGGCTGCCTGATGGCCCGCTCCTGCTGATCCGCTCCTTCACGGACATTGGCCTAAATGAAGCATTGGGAAACCCAGCTGCCGAGGCCATGTGAAGCAGGCGGGAGGAAGAAGAATGCAGGCTTTTTTCTGATTTGTAATTGCAAGAGATATTAACCCCCCGGCAGCCCATGAATCCATGCCCTGACATCGGCCTGCTGTGGCTCATTTGTATGAGCCCTGGGACACTTCTGTTTCATGTTCAAAGACTGGCCAGGCTGGAAGAGGGAGTGTGAGCTGTCCCTCCAAGGCCCCGGCAAGATGTTGGGAAATGAAGGAGTCCGTTCTCTTCCTTGCTGAAGCATCAAGTATAGCTCAGAATCGTGGTGTTATTGGAACAGAGGGCATGTGTTTGAATGCACGTAGCCACATGCTTTCAACCAGGAACGTTTATTTTTGCAGCCTTTATGAAAACATCTCCCAATTCAAAATGGCTCCAAGGACCCACAGTCCTGGCGTTGAAGTTCCTCACCAGTAGCTGCAGGCTGAGATTCTTTTATGCCTCTAATGCCTTCAAAAGATCTCTAAGGCCCTCTTTAGTTATGTGACTCCTCCTCCTGCTCTCCCACCTCCCCATAACTTTACGCCAAACTGTGATGCTGACAGAAAGCCAAAAGTTTCAGTGGCTACTGCACATCACCCTCATAAAGCAACCTGGGAGATCTTGATCTTATAAGAAAAGCTTCAGTTGAAAACTTCTTTTAAATGGTGAGCTCAGAGTACCAATAAAATTTTTTAAAAAAACAAACTTGCTTATGGAATTTTTTTTTAATGAGTTTTTAAATTTATTTTTTGTTTGCTTTTTGAGACAGGGTCTCACTCTGTCACCCAGGCTGGAATGCAGTGGCACAATTATAGCTCACTGCAGCCTCAAACACTTGGGCTCAAGTTGTTCCTCCTGCCTCAGCCTCCCAAGTAGCTAAGACTACAGGTGTGTGACACCATGCCTGGCTAATTTTTAAATATTTTGCAGAGAAAGAAGAGGTCACTGGCTTGTCTTGAACTCCTGGGCTCAAGTAATCCTCCCACCTCAGCCTCCCAAAGTGCTGGGATTACGGGTGTGAGTCACCACACCTTGCCTAAAAAAACCCCAGTTGTTTCTGAATCAGACACTTTCTCTACAAAATAAGCCATAGACTAGAAACAGAGATCTTGGCCTCTTGTCCCATGGAGCTATTTTGCATCAAATACACTCAAACTATGGGGAACGTCCAGATTTCTAAGAGGAGGAGTGCCAGCAAAAGACTGACAGCAAAGTTCTCCTTTGTGAATGTGTCCCCAATCTCTAAAAACCTTGTCCTTGCCACATTCAGTTGGTAAGATTCCACCCCATAAACTCCACCAATGACTGACTCAATGTGCTTTTGCTAGCAGCAAAAGGGAAAAGGTACAAGAGAACCTGTCCCACAGTCATTCTGTAATGTGTATCCCCATCTGTCAACAGGGAGCATAAACACTCAATCCCATAGTAAGCATATTGATGGTCACTCCTACTATGTCCACACATCATGTTAAGCTCTTTTCAGTCATGGTCATATAATTTTTCTACTGCTCTATGAAATAGGCGTGATTTATCCCATTTAATAGAAAAGGAGGCTGAGGCTCAGAGAGACTCCTGATGTGGAGCCAGCACACAAATCCACAGCAATCTGATGTCAAAGATCATGCTCTTAGTCACCATGCTGTAGTGCCTCTCACTCTCACCAGGGCTATTAGGAATAAATAATCCCCAATAATCTTTTTTAAAAGTGCAATAGAAAATGTTTTGGTCAAAATAACTGACATTTATTGGGCTGTCAGTACGTGGTGGGACTGCTAGCAGCTTTGTGTAAATCTCTTATGACATTCCTATAGGGTAGGTATTCATGTCCCCATTTTATGTTAGTGACTTGATAGATACAAGAGAAAAAACAAAATCCCAAACTCAATCCAAGAGTAAGACACCTCGGTAATTCAGGTGAACTATGTATAATAAAAATTTGGCAGCATTCAAACAACTTACTGCTCTATTGCTATTATTTATTATTATCAGAAGTAAAACTATGGCATTTGTTGAGCCTGGAATGCCACATGCTTTAGGGATCCCTTACTGGTAGGCTTGTGGTCCTACGTTGGCATGTCAGCTTTTCAAAAATGTGATTCCTGTGATTTTCAGACTGGCTGGATGTGTGTGTGTGTGTGTGTGTGTGTGTGTGTGTGTGTGTGTGTGTGTGTGTTGGCACACACCCCACTATGCATGTCTGTCACACTGCAGGGAACTTTCCCTCATTTAAACAGCCAATTAAAACCCACTTTGGCACTTAACGCATGTCACTGCTTCTCGGCACTCGGCTGGCTTCCCAGCAGGCCTTTAATTTGATAAAGAGCTTCTAATAACGACTAACAGAGGGCCCGGTAAGTTCATTAAACCTTGTCCTTTATTTTGCTTTCAAGGTGTGCCCTCCTCGTAAAAGCCCAAGGTTTGTCCTTGCAAATGACTCTAGACAATGTTCCATGCTTCAATGAGAAAAGTATGTCTGTCATGTCCTGGCAAGTTACTCTCAAAGTCTCAATTTCAGCATCATGTCAGGCGTTCATGGGGGCCAGAAGCAGATGGAAAAAACCTCTGCACCCAATTGCAGGGAGGCCGGAGCTTGCGATGGAAGATGCATTTCCTCTGAGAGTCCAACGCTGAAAGACGACCTGGCTGTCATGTCGAGCTCCATTTATCCCATTTCTTTAAAGTAATCTGAGAGTCCAGATGGGTTGTATAAACAGAAAAGGAGGTTCCTGGGAGTTCACTGGCTTAATGAAGCCCGTATGTTTGCCTCATGTAATAAGTATTTAATCACGCTGATGAAATTCATTTAAACTCCAGCCACACACGCTGCTGCTGCAGCCCTGGTCATGTCTGATATCCCTTGTGCTGGCAGCACTGGGGTGAGACAGGTGACAAGGAAAGTTGGTGACATTTCAGAGGATAAATGAGCTTTGGAGAGTCTTGGGAGGGGAAAGAAAATGAGCCACAAGAAGCTGACTTGCAGTGTGACAGTCCCTGGAGCTCTAGTCTGCTTCTGTCCATGGGGAGGCACTCAGACCAGGTGGTATCTCACGCATGTGCTCTCTTCTGCATTTCTGATAACTCACACATGTGCTCTGTTTTCAGTTGCTGATAATACACGTGTGCACTCCTTTTTTTTTTTGAGTTGGAGTCTCACTTTGTCACCCAGGCTGGAGTGCAGTGGTACACTCTTGGCCACCCCACCGTCAACCTGCTGGGCTCTGGCTATCCTTCCGCCTCAGGCTTCCAAGTAGCTAGAAATACAGGCGTGGGCTACCACACCCAGCTAATTTGTGATTATTGTAGAGAAAAGGTCTCACCAAGTTGCCCGGGCTGGTCTGGAACCCGCGGGCTCAGGCAATCCTCTCGCCTCAGCTTCCCAAAGTACTGGGATTACTCCCTTCGTTTTTGAGTGATGGGTGCAAAGTTTCATCCATTGGGACACAAGCTTCTGCTGTAAGTAACAGAAATCCCAACTCTACCAGCCGGAACAATCTGGACGTTTTCTGAGCGCACACACACCAAGAAGTCCTAATATAAAGTGCGGCCAGCTTGAGCACATCCCCAAAGCCCCAAGGCCCTACCCTGTCTCTGTCCTGTACTCCATGATGTTCGGATATCCTCAGGCCTTCAGGACCACAAGACTACTGCCAGTAACCACATTGCAATCCAGTAGTGTCCCGTGAAGAAGAAAAACCATCCAGCTCTTTATTGAGAAACATTTCCTTAAAGGGGCCCAAACCCACTCCAGAATATATTCTACTAACAAGCAAATGCCTGGCAGCAAGATGGGGGTCACACGATAGACTATTTATCACCGAGTAGCAATAGGACAGTGTGGGACTGCAGCCAGCCCAGGCCAGCTTGTGAAGACTGGCAGTGCACATCTTTTCCCAGACCTGCCTTGAGTGACTTCGTGTTAGTAGCTTGAAGCTGGCCACAGTGGAGCTATTTACACCACAGGAATTGGTAAACACTACACATTAGGGCTTTTTTTTCTCCCTGAAAGTCCAGTTGGTAAACATTTAGCTGCACCTCACTGTGATAGGGTCATCTTCCTTAAGGTTGGATGCTAGAATAAAATTGAGATTCTTTTAGGTAGGAAGAAAAATGATTAAGTGAACTCAGAATGAGCAACCAATGATCTCACTCTGAGAAGGGCTCGGGTGGCTCATTCCTATAAATAGGAGAATTCAAAATGCCTTTTAAAATATCCTAAAAGAGGCTCAGTGCAGTAGCTCACACCTGTTATCCCAGCACTTTAGTAGGTCAAGGTGGGAGGGTCGCTTGAAGCCAGGTGTTGGAGGTTGCAGTGAGCTATGACCACACCACTGCGCTCCCAGCCTGGGCAGCAGAGCGAGATCCTGTGTCTAGATTTTAAAAAAAGAAAAAAGTATCCCCAAAGAAACTGCTCCAATAGGAATTACTTATTTTTTCTTCTAAATGGTTCCCCATACTTAGTGTGCATTACAATCACCCAGGAGAATCTGCTAAAGTGGCAGTTTCTGGGGTTATTCTTCTGGTAATCTGGTTCAGTGGGTCTGGGGTGGGGACCATGAACCTGCAGACATTCTCTTCCACCCCTTGGTAAGCATTTCTGTGAAGGAAAAAAAATGTTCCCCTTGATGGTCTAATCCAGAGGCTGGAAAGCTATGGCACACCAGCTAAGAATGATGTCTATAGTGGCTAAGAAAATCAAAAGAATGTTGATTTGTAATATTAAAATACTGTAAAATTCAAATTTCAGTGTCAATAAATAAAGTTGTATGGAAACACAGCCACACTCTGATTCTGTTCGTGGCTGCTGTCACACTTTGCAACAGAGTTGAGTAGTTGTGACAGAGATCACGTGGCCTGCAAGGCCTGAAATATTGACTGTCTGGCCTTTACGGAAAAAGTTTGGCAACCTTGGTCTAACATATTCCATTCTAGTGAAGAATTATTGGAATGAGAAAGACTTTGTCTCTCAATTTCCAGGCAGAAGGGTTCCCAACTAGTGAGCCACAAGCCCCTGGCCATATCAGAGCCTTGCATTCTGGGTGTCAGTCTCTAGGTCCATTTCCTTTGGCTCAAGGACTGGTAACAGCGGTAGGTATCTTCCTCTCTGAGTGTTAAAGAGCCTAGAGAGATGGTGCTGAGCAGGTAATGGTGTCTTTCTTGGTGGTATGCTCTAACTCATCCCAAACTAGTAACCACCATAGAGCCTTAACTCTGTCCACACCATCATGCGTGCCCATGGTGGGAGTCAGCGGGGGACAGATACAAACACACACAAGGCATGACCTCTGCCCTCCTGGAGCTCACACTTTAGCTGAGAAGAACACACAGACGACTTCTAGGCAGGGCAAAAATAGCAGTGGCTCCTCATTTCAGGCTGTGGGACTTTTCTCAAGAAAGGTCACAAACGTCAGACATTGACCATCCCAGGTCAAGTTCTAGGAAGTTGGTATCCTCTAGGAGGGAGGCACTCACAAAGGAGAGCTTCTAGGACTGCAATTCTCGATTCTGGCAAGTTCCATTCAAGCAGTACTTGTTGGCAGAATGCCTGATGAGTTGGCCACAGAATGGGAACTTAAGGATGAGGAGGACTCAGAAGAGGAGACTGAACACACTGAGAAGGTGATATTGAGAAGGACCTTGAGAGAAGAGGCCTTGGTGTAGGATGGGTGAAAAGAGTGCTTTGTCTCCTGGTGGAACTGGAACTAGGAGGCTGGGCTGAGAAGGAAGGTTGGGTCATATTGTGAAGCACATTGAGTTCCAGAATCAGAAATGCCATAGGAAAGAGGGAGCCATGCCCATATTTTTAAATGTAAATTTTGTATTGAAGTATAGCACATAAAATAAGCATACAAATCATAAGTAAGTTGTCACAAAGTTAACACATCTATGTCACAGTGAATTCATTACCTGTGGGAATCTCCTGATCCTGGTATTTAGTTAATAATAGCAATGATCATGATGACTTCCATGTGTATAGATTGGTGTGATTTACAAATCATGGTTTACATGTGTTATTTATGTCTCCAACACCACATGATAGGTATTATTACTATTGTCCTTCTCTTACAAAGGCATGAAGCAATAAGATCACATGAGTATTAAGTAGAAGAATATGAACTCTACCCTTGGTTTCCTTACCCCATTATTGATGCAGTTATTAAAATGAAACTGTAGATACATTTTTATTCATATAGAAACACGATCGAAATATATCATGAAGTTTAAAAATATAGGCTACAGAAGGGCCATATGGTATATATCTTATGGAAAATACCATGGGATGATAGAGCATACCAGACTCAGACCATCTGTGTTCAAACCCTGGCTTTGACACTTACTGGCTATGTGACCTTGGGCAAATCATGCAGATTCTGGAGTCTCACTTTTTCCATCTGCAAAATGGGGATAAATAAGAATACATGCTTCCTGTGGCTTACCATGCAGACTCATGAGAGAACCCACGTATGGAAGGCAGAATAACATCTTCCCCAAAGATATCCATGTTCTTGGGATCCTGCTATCAAGGCCTCATTCCTGCCACGTAAATCCAGGTGGGACTGAAAGTTGTGCTCTGAGCCTCTCAGGAACAGAGGACCTTTCCCAGTCTGTGGCTAACTTAGAATCATGCCAGGAATTGGAGGGGTCAGTAGTTTCTGCCTTGTCCTAGCTCATATTCCAGAAAATTCATTACTTTATCTAAACATCCTGGATTTTGCTGTTGTTTGGAATCTTGACTAACTTACCTCATGTTCCCTGAATGTCTGGATCTCCAACGTCCCTTATAAAAGGAGGAGGAATAATTTACTTACTAAGCACATGAACATTGGAATCACGTGTCCAGTTCTTGGTTTTCCCAATTACTAGTATGTGATCTTGGATCATTATCCAACCTTTTTTTTTTTTTTGGACCTATAACACAAACATTTTATTTAATGTTTGCAGATCATCACCAAGTGTTGACCCCAACACCCAGGACCCAGCAGCCAAGCTCAGCGCAGCCTCTGAGCTTCCTGCTCTGACTCCAATAGGATGAGCATGTCTCCCTCACACAC
Source organism: Carlito syrichta (assembly GCF_000164805.1). NCBI lineage: Eukaryota > Metazoa > Chordata > Mammalia > Primates > Tarsiidae > Carlito > Carlito syrichta. Next base: position 551,044 of record NW_007245724.1, read on the forward strand.
GGAGCCTTTGACGTTGTAGATGATGGAGCAGCTCATGTCATCCATAAATTCCACAGGCACCTATGTACACTGTACGTATGAGCCAATTCTGCCTAGCACTTTGGTGACCCTGGCCGGCTTGATAGGGTGCACACAGCTCGTGTCCATGATGGCATGGCAGTGGATGGGCGGAGAGGAGTATTATCTAACCTTTCTAAAGTTCATTTTCCTCATCTGCAAAAGTCAGACAATAACATGTTCCTGAATTCATGGCCAAGACATCAAAAGTAAATGCAGCAAAATCTAAAATTGACAATTAGGACTTTATCAAGTTAAAGCAAAAGAAACCATCAAGAGAGTAGAGACAACTCATAGAATGGTAAAAAATATTTACAAGCTATGTATTCAATAAAGACCTAATATCCAGGATCTAGAAGGGATGCAAACAAATTGACAGGGGAGAAAAAAAAAAAAAACCTCATTAAAAAGTGGGCAAAGGATATGAACAGACACTTTTCAAAGGAGAAGCAACCAACAGACACATGAAAAAATGCTCAGCTTCCCTAATCATCAGAGAAATGCAAATCCAAACTACAGTAAGATACCACCTCACGCCTGTCAGAATGACTATCATTAAAAAGTCAAAAAACAACAGATACTGGTGTGGCTGTGGAGAAAAAGGAACACTTCTACACTATTGGTGGGAATGTAAGCTAGTTCAACCTTTGTGGAAAGCAGTGTGGCATTTTCTTAAAGAACTAAAAATTGAGCTTCCATATGACCCAGAAATCTCACTTCGGGGATTATACCCTGAGAAACATAAATTGCTCTACCAAAAAAAAAAAAAACCTGCATTTGTATGTTCATTGTAGCACTATTCACAATAACAAAAACATGGAACCAACCCAGATGCCTATCAAAATCATGTCCTTTGAAGCAACATGGATACAGCTGTAGACAATTATTCTAAGTGACCTATCACAGAAACAGCAAATTGAATACCACACGTTCTCACTCATAAGTGAGCCCCAAGCATTGGGCATGCAGGCACAAATGCAGGAACAACAGATGTTTCAGACTGCCAAAGGAGGGAGGTGGGAAGAGGGGATAAGGGGCACACAGTCACCCAGTGGCTACCATGTCCACTACCAGAGGGAGAGAGGACTTGCCAGAAAGCTCAAACCTCACCTGCATGCAATTTACTTACAAGGGGGACCCCCCAAAACTGGAATTATCTTTTGGAGTGCAGGTCCCTTGTAGTACCCTCAGAATTTGTTCCTCCAGATCAAATGGTTAACCAAAGTTTTTATCTGGAAGTTTTGAGAAGGTTGCATAATGATTTGTGAAACAAATGTCCCGAGTTGTGGCAAACAGGTGACTGGTTCTTCTACCTTGAAAACGCACCTGCCCACACTGTGCTGAGTGGTCAGCAGTTTTTGACCAAAAACAGCATGAACCCATGCCTCACACTCCCTGCTTACCCCATCTTGCCCCGAGCAACTTTTTTTTCGTGTCCCTGGATGAAAAAATTCCTCAAAGCAAAACATTTTGCAGATGTGGAAGAGGTGAAACAAAAAACGGCAGAAGCTCTAAAAGGTATCAAAACTGAAGAGTTCAAAAACTGTTTTGTGCAGTGAGTAAGCATCTCAAAGGTGTATTGCATCAAATGGAGAGTACTTTGAAGGTGACTGAAGTTTAAATATGTAAGAATCAATACACAATTTTTCATAAATAAATTCCTGTTTTGGGGGATCCCCCTCATATGTAGCAAATCCTCACATGTGCCCCACAACCCTAAAATAAATAAATAAGTAAATAAATATATATTTTTAAAATGTGTTCCTGAGAGAAGTTTGTTGAGAACTTCAATGAGGTAATATATTTAGCACAGTGCCTGACAGAGAGTAAGTGCCCCAAAGTGGTGGCATATATTACTAGTCATCCACAATATGCCACCACCCCAAGCACCGGGACTATTGAAACAAGCACTGGCTACAACTCACCCACACCCCATAAGACCCCAAAGCGTCCCAGAGTCTCTAGTGCAGACTATGAACAGACAGGTTGGTGACAGCCTTGGAGACCTCCAGGGACCAGAGAGGCAGCCACATGCAGCAGCCTAGTAATCTTGAAGAAGCAGCCCTGGCATCCCGGGGACCTGACACCCCCTCCTACTGCTGGCTGCCACATTTGGAACTGACACAGCCAGGCTGGCTTATGTCAGTTCTCTAGAGCAGATCGCAGAGGGGCTACTGGGGTGAGAGTGGGTGGGCTCAGTGCTGGGCCACTCATTCTTTCCTTCCTCCCCTGTGCATGGTGGAGGGGAAGGGTCCTGAGTTCATAGGGGAACTGGTTGTTGCATTTCAGCTGTGAATTTCCATAGATGTCCTTCTCTACCTGGTAAATGCCCAAGCGCGTCCTGGGGGCTTAAGGGAGTGAAAGCTCTTTGCCAAGGAGTCTTGGTTTCCAAAGTTGGTGAGGTTGGCTTCCCAACCTCCCTCTATGCTGTGTTGCTGTGGCTCTGCCACCTCCCGGACCCTGAGAACACCACTGCCCTTATGTAGCATGAGAATAATGCAAGGGCACCTGAGAACAACAGAGAGGGGGACAGCCACCTTCTGGTTTCCCTTTTGACCTCCTGGAGCAGAGATGACTTTGCAAAAGCTGAAGACCCATTCATTGGAAGACATAAACAAAGTGAGTTCAGGGAACCAGCTGCTCCATGACTGTTCTCCTTCTATGGAAGAAAGCCCCAAGGCCCCTGATTTTCATGCCAAGAAATCAAGTGAAGACCCTGGGTTGTGTGAAAGGAAGGGAAGGAGGGAAGGGGAGGGTAGGGGAGGGAGGGGGAGGAGAGGGAAGGGGGGAGAGAGAGAGAAGTAAGGAGGGAAGGATAGAAAGAAGGAGGGAAGAGAAGGAGGGAGGGGGGGAGAAGAAGGCGAGGGAGGTGGGTGAGAGAGAAGTAAGGAGGGAAGGGTGGAAGGAAAGAAGGGACAGGAGGAGGGATAGAGGAAGGAAGAGGAGAGAAGGAGGGAGGGAGGGAAGGAGGAAGGGAGGGAGGAAGGCAGATAGGTTGGTCAGGAGAGAAAAATTTGACCTTGTAGCTTTAAGCCAGGTCTACTGAAGATAAGCAATATATCTGGGCAACCAGAAAGGCCACAGAGGGAGCCCTGTGGCTGGTGCTACGTGCCCCAGGCACTGCATAAAGATCTGAAGGTGCCAGCAAAATGGATGCGACTGTTGACCGATAGCCATCAGCCCCTGACAGCAGGTGCTGGAGGGAAAGGGCCAAGTGGAGTGTCTTTGTCACTGCAGACCAGAGTGCCCACAGTGACGTGACATCCACGTGTCCTGGGAGGAGGAGGGAAAGAGAGGGGAAGGGAAAAAACCAACTGGCTCCTCCTGGCACCATAAATCACTGGATAGGAGAGGTCTTGGCTGGTGAGGTTGGGAAGGCTATCTGGAATCCCCTTGGTGAGGCTGCATGTCATAAATCACCACGGGGGCTCTGCCAACAGCAGTCCTGCCCACTGGCCCAGCGCAGAGGTGCTGGTCATTTTGCTGGCAGCGAACACTGTGTGCCATCCCAGAGGGCCAGGGGCAGGTATCTGCCAGTCTGTGGACACAGGCCCATTTTGTGTGCTTTCCCTTGGGTGTGATGGGGGAGAGAGCAGCGGGCACTGCTGTCCCTGGGAACTTGGCCCAGCGGCCTGGCGTAGCTGGAATGTCCTTGGCCAGCTCTTTGTGAGCAGTCAGAGACAGTCAGGAGTTGCGTCTCATGATCAGATGACTTGAGCTTGCTGGAGGCTTTTCCCCAGGTTTCAGAATCATCTGAGGTCACTTGGGTGTCTTTGCTATCCTTGTGAGGTCCCTCAGGTAGTCTCTGAGCTCTAATTGTTCAGCTGGTGCTGAATTTGTGTAGCTCAGTGGGAGCGCCCCATCATAGAGGGAGGCCATCCACCAAAAGGGACAGCAGTTGTCTCCCTTTACCACCTCAGATGGGCAACGTGGGTCCCTGTCCCCCACCCTTCACCACCATCGGAATCACACCTGCAATGGCTCCTCCATTTGGCGAACTCTTGACAATGCCGCAAGGCCCTACTTGAATGTCCTCACTGGAGAAAGACAACTTCCATGACATCTCCCTCCACCTCTCATCACCCACAGCCAGAGAACCAGCCAGGGCCCTTCTCCCCATGTGTTTAATAAATGAATAGTAAGTTCTTACTGTGTGCCAGTTGCTGTCAGCACAAAAGAAAACAAGACAGATGCAGCCTCCACCCCAGGAGCATGTGGATTCAAGATAGCAGATATAAATGAATAAGACGGCCATGATCTGTGAGTGCTTTCGAGAAAACGCACAAGACGCTGAGAGCAAGTCATGAGGATCAGAGAAGATACTGTAGATGGGGCAGCAGAAGAAGGCCTCTTTGAGAAAGTTACATTTCAGTGGACACTAGAAGATGAAAAGGAACCAGCTGTGCGTGGTCCGGGGTGGTTTGTGCAGAGAGAAGAACCAGACCCAGGAGCCAGAGGGTCAGAGATTCCATGTGCAACTGGAGGGCAAGCAGGCTCAGGTCACTTGGGGTCCTTGGGTCACAGGAGGAGTTGGGTGGTAGTCTGTGCTCTATTTTGGCAGGTGCGCTTTTGTTTTTGTTTCGCTTTTAGAGACAGGGTTTTGCTCTGTCACCCACTCTGGAGTGCAGTAGTGTGTCATAGCTCACTGCAACCTCTACCTCCTGGGCTCAAGCGGTCCTCCCACCTCAGTCACTAGAGTAGCTGGGACTACAGGTACACACCACCAAGTCTGGCTAATTTTTTTTTTTGTAGAGATGTGGTCTTGCTATGTTGCCCAGACTGGTCTCGAATTCTTGAACTCCAGCAGTCATTTTGTCTTCCAAAGTGCTGGGATTACAAGTGTGAGCCCAGCCAGTAGGCATGCTTTTGTATTCCTCCCCGGGATTTACTTTCTTACCTTCCAAGTTGAGTGCGACCCCTTGGAGGGCAAGGCTGCATCTTGCTCAGGGTTGCATCTTCAACACAGGCCCATCCAATGAACAATGAATAGAAGAGAGGTACACCTGGCCCTGACCAAATGAGTGGATTGCACACCTGTCTCCCGCTCCCTCTCCACTCCCTTCCAAAGGTGAACAAGAAGTCCCTGTTGACTCCTCCTGTGGGAGATGGGGCCACAGAGCCAAGTGGCTGGAGACAATGGCCTGACTTTCATCCTGAGAGAGCCCTGGCACCCGAGACACCAAGTCCATAGGCCTGGAGCTGCTGCTGGCTCTGGATGCCTTCCTGGCAGCCGGCCACTGGCCATGCCCAGGGTTCTCAGCAAGACTGAGCACCTTTTATGGACTCATCTACATCTTGTATGCATGCCTGGAACTCATAATCAGTTGTTGCCCACTGTTTAGAAATGGTTACAATGTACAGTACCTGCTACAACCAAATCAAGTCACATACACTCACCAACGTATGATTTGATCTGTGGCGACCAGCAATGATCATATACACACTTTCTATTTCTGCACATCATGTGTTTCCATGTTAGGCACAAGGGTACTAGGAAAGACAGTGTAGTCCCTGTCAAAGAGAGGTCACAATCCAGTTAGGAAAAATGCAGACGTGTGAACAAATAGATGCAGAAAGTATTTTAATTGCTCTGATGTAGACTTCAGTTCAGTTTACAGATAAAGGGATCCATTTCACTCAGGGAGGAAGGAAATAATAGGGGGCATTGGAAAGTTTCCATATGGCAGAAAGCAAGTTCACAGGGTCCAGGCAGACAGGAGAGAAAGAGCCCTGCAGGGAGAGGGAGCAGAATGGGCAAAGGGGCAGAGAAGCTGGGAACTGTGTGTTGAATTAACTGTAAGAATATCTGACAGGCTCTGTGTGGTAGTTCATGCTTGTAATCCCAGCACTTTGAGAAGCCAAGGTGAAAGGATCTCTTGAGGCCGCGAGTTTGAGGCCAGCCTGGGCAACAAAGCAAGTCTCCGCCACTACAAGAAATAAAAAATTAGCTGGGTGTGGTGGCACATGCCTGTAGTTTCAGCTACTTGGGAGGCTGAGGTGCGAGGATCGCTTGAGCCCAGTTGGTCAAGTCTGTAGTGAGCTGTGAATGCGCCCTCCAGCCTGGGTGGCGGAGTGACACCCTGACTCAAAAAAAAATTAAAAAGGTATTTGATAGGGGTCAAGCATCGGAGGCCGGGAACAGTGGTCGGGCTAAGTGGGATTTGTGTGCTGGGCTCTGGAGTTTAGACTCCACCCTGTTGGCCTAGGGAAGCCCTGAAGAACTGTAAGTAGGACAGGTGGCGGTAAGGTCATATTTACCCCGGGGAGAGATGGCATGACTGGCGGTGTGCAGACTGGAGGTGAGGGCTTCAGCCCAAGGCCGGGAAATCACTCCCAGCCCATGTCAAAACCGTGGCCAGGCAGTAGCTGAGGGCTGGCGGTTCTGGAAGTGAGGAGGAGTTGGAGTCAGCAGAAGTGGATGCTGCATTGGAGATGCAGGATGAGTTGTGAGGGGTCGCAGCCCTCAGGGTCCCCGTACAGGAGGATAGTGGCTGCTTTCATGAGGCAGAATGTAGGGGAAGGAGTAGAGCTGGCATCCAGTTAAAACAGTTTGAATCTGTCACAGCACCAGACTCAGACCCTGGCAACTGGGATCCTGCCCTGGACCCCACATTTTAGGGGCCCCATTCTAGCCCATCCCTAGTCACACCACTTCCCATGAGCCTGTGAGACCCAGGGGGCATGCCAACCTGGACCCAGTGATGCCTTCTTCTGAAACTTGCTCCAATCTGGGGATTTCCTGCTCAGTGAGCCCAGCCTGTGGCCACCTTCCTGGTCTGTCCTCCTAAAGGCGACTCATATTTCTGATGTGCATATGCCTAGCTCCAGGAAGTGGCCAAGTGGCAGTTGTTTGCTGGGTATGGAGACAGAGCTTGGATGTGCAGCCTGAGTTGTATACATGTGCCAGGACTCTTGCAGTGTGGGACAGAGTAGGGTTTGCAAGAGAAGGGGCCTCCATCTGTCTCCATCAAATGTTAGAGACAGACCTCGAAGCAACTTGTAGGGTCCTCTTCTTAGTGTTCTGAAATCTTCTCTTTTCTAGACTAATTGTAGTATTGGCATTCTATCCCACCTGAGTTGGTCTGACTTGGCTTCCAGACCACTCATCATCTTGTTACCCTTCTTTAAATTGACCCTAAATTTTGTGTAACTAGGAATCCAGATAACTGCTGTATTGAACTTTACAATCAGGGATAACCAGGGAATGTGGATTCAGTTACACATGCTAAATCACCACAGGTGCTAATGGAGGCAAAGGTGACTCAAGAATTCGGTTAGTGAATGGGAAAGATTGGAGCTACTTAGGGAAGGGTTTAGAAGGACAGAGAGAGAGGAGGGAAGGAGTTCAGTGCATGTATCTCAAGATTCCTTCCGGTAAAGACGCAGAAGTATCTGCTTTGCTTTCGGGTCTGGAGTCCTGACTCAGACCCCTTGCAGAGTCTCCCTTTTTGCCTCTTTCATGAAAACCAGTGGGTCTCCCCACCCTTTCCCTCTGCTCCAATTACACGCAGCACCTCCTTTTGGGGACCAACGGCCATCTGGATTATTTTCTCTGTGTCAGGCCACCTCGTCAGCTCATCATCTTTTTCATCATCTCATCTGAAAACATCTCCTTTTTCTCATTTGCCTCCTCATTTCTCCATTCTCCAGCGACTTTTCTTCTCTCTCTCTCTCTCTCTGTCTCTGAAACCTGATTATTATTACTTTATAGAACACTGGGGGATAGAGTGTCTAGAAAATATGTACTGTAAAGTAAACACATATGGTGATGCCTCTGAATTGTCCAGATCTAGCCCAGCTGTGCAACGCCATGGCCCAGCTGTCTGCCTGTGCCAGCACAACAGCTTTGTGACGTGGGTACCCACTTAGATGCTGCTCTGTTACTGGTCAGAAGCCTCATGTGCGCGGTTAACCTTAGCTCTAGGGAGATTAAGGGACAGCAGCCCTGGTAGAGCATCAAGCTGGTCCCTTGGCAAGGGGAGCAGGACACTCCTCCATCCCCAGGGGGATCAGATGTTCATCCCAGGCCATTAGGAGCTGCTTGACACCGTTGTCCCCATGGTGTTTCATAAGCCCTGACAGTTCCTCGCCATTGTTTGAGGAAGCAGGCGCTCCTCCGGCTTATCCACCCCAACACGGTCCCTGGAAATGAACGCTCCCTCCGGGCCTTGAATCTTGTGCCAGAAAGAAGGAGGGGGAATGACTGCGGCATGCCGAGAAGGTCAAGGACAGCTGGAAGCTGGGGGTGCACGCGTCTGTGTCACCTCCAGCAGCCCTCCACGGTTCCTTTTAATGAGCTCAGTGTGGCTCCCCTCAGGTGGGGAGCAGCCCAGGAAGCTCTGTCAACAGCTCTATCTATAGCAGAGCCCCCAGCCTCCCAGCCCCCGCCCCACCCCGCCCCGTCT
>NW_007245724.1:559525-599415 GCF_000164805.1 Carlito syrichta
TCCCCTTGCTCAACACGCGCTGACCCCGAGGCTCAGCTGTGAGAATCAATCATCTCCTTCTAGAATTCATCATTCAGCAGCTGCGGGCCTTGGCTATTTTTATTGCTGCAGGAAGCCGCTGGCCAAGGACGTGCTGCGCTACCTTGGCGGGAGGTGTTGCTGTAGGAATGAGCCACGGGTCGTCAGGGCAGCCGGGCTTCAGCCTCAAGGTTAAATCCAAAGTGCCTGACCTGGAACAGGAGAGCACTTGATCTTCTTCCATTCTGCAGCAGTGACAGTGCTCCAGAAGCTTATGTTGGGAAAGCAGATGTCCAATTGAGGGGACAAGGCCAGGGACACTATGGAAGGACACAGGGTGGGAGGGAGAGAAGAGCAGAGTGGGCACGTGTGTACACAGGTCTGGCTTTCTCCTACTCAAATAGAGATATTGGAGGCCGGGCAAGGTGGCTCACACCTGTCATCCCAGCACTGTGGGAGGCTAAGGCAAGAGGATCTCTCGAGGCCAGGAGGTGGAGGCCAGCCCAGACAACACAGTGAGACCTCATCCTTACAAAAAAGTATTTTAAAAATTAGCTTTGAGCTCAGGAGTTTGAGGCTGCAGTGAGCTATGAGCATGCCAATGCACTCCAGCCTGGGCAACAGAGCAAGACCCTATCACCAAACAGGGATATGGGATATGTTAACTCCTGAGCACCCAGCCTCAGACACCTGTACAGTGCCAGCCCAGGAAATCCCATCTCTCTGCGTTCCTATCAACAACTGGCCCTTGTGAGGTACTTCTATATGCCAGGCCCACAACAGGCACCGAGGCCCCAGGATCTTCCCAGGAGCTGTCTGGAGTCTACAGTAGAGGACAAATCAGATGTAGTGTCACCCTGATGATCCCTCGTTTCCAGTCACCCCGGTCCCTTGTTGTTTCGGGAAGGAGCCCGCAGGGTGTAAGAGCAGGTAAGACTGAAGCAATTTGTGTCTGTCAAAATCCATCCAATCCCCTAAACAAGGGCACAAGCACAGTCCTCTGAGGTAAGTTGGTATTTTTAGTTTGTTTAAAAATAGTCTGGACATGTGCACTTTCCTTGCAAAGTGGGAGAAGCAGGACTCACCAAAGCCCTAATGGAGCAAGGGGTGAGTCTCTAACTCCCTGGACTTCTCTCATTTTAGAAAAGGAAGAGATGGGTGATACTCTGAGGCCCAGTTGGTATGAGCTCCTGTTGTTAATAGGAAGGTGGAAGCATACTCCTAAGTACTCTACTGGAGGATGGAATGGGGAGGAAACTGAGGCCCTCCATCCCTTCTAAATTCCAGTGAAAGAAACAGAAATATGTCTGGGTGGGCCCAGAAACCCAGTTCCTTACTGGGCTAGGGAGAAGGCCAATTTGCCCACAGACACTCCACTCTGATGCAGAATAGGTTGGGGGAATGGCTGGGGGCAGCCTGCCCACGGTGTCCTTCCTGGTGACATAGGTGGGGTGACAACTGCCCCTGGGAAAGTCACAGCGGGAGGGTTTGCTTTGAGCACAGAAGCCAGTGAGCCTGTGGGCGTCCTTGCCTAGTGGGGCAGCACTGGAGGTCTTGGGAGATTTACTGACTGCCCGAGGGCCCTGGGGTCTACCAAGGCTGAAAGCTCCTTCTCAGTCAGGGTTGTTCATGGCTGTGACTCTGACCAGATACTTTACTGCTCTGACATAGTCTCTTCCACAGCCAATGTCAAATTAGCAAATCATTTAAAGATTAAAGTCACTTGACACTCTCATTTGCAGCTGGGGAGGGTGCAAATTGACATAACCTTTCTGGAGGACAACTTGGCAATTAGTATGGGACCTTAATGATAGTTACACTTCTTAGACTAATAATTTCTGCTTTATAAATTTCCCCAGGGCAAAAAAAAGTCCCCAAATAGCAGAATAGTGAAATGAATAAGGGTGCATCTGCTTGATGAAATCCTGTGCTGTTAAATATTTAATAATATGAGAAAGTGCTAGAAATGTAATACTCAATTTGAAAAGGCAGAATAAAGAATGTACGCTGAGGAGGAGCTAAAGATTTTTATTGTTGTAGTAATTGCTATGAGAGGAAAGTTCCTTTTTTAAACACATTCCTTTACAAACCACTTCCTAGTCTTAGAAGGGAGAACTTGCAGGCAGCGGTGTTGATGGCATACAAGGCAACAGAAGAGATGCTTTGGGGGCTGATGGGTGAGGGGTGGAGGGAAGGGGACATGGAACCAAAGGGGGCTGCAAGGAGCCCAGGGGTGTGAATCTGAGACCACCCTCCGGAGTGAAGAAGTCACAGATAATCCGCATAATGAGCCACTTACAGGCCACAGAGATGCCTGATGTCCCATTTGAAGGTGACTTCTGCCACTCTGAGCTAACCCCAACTCCATCCTCTCCTGATATTTTCAATAAAGTCCACTAAGTCCATAAATGCTTTGTGTGAGTGGAGAATTAGGGTAGAAATCTAGGAGGGAATGACTTCTAAATTCATGAAATGCAGAACACCATGATAAAATTAGCTATAGAAATAGATGCTTAGCAGCCGGGCTCGGTGGCTCAGCCTGTAATCCCAGAACTTTGGGAGGCTGAGGTGAGTGGATTGCCTGAGCCCGCGGGTTTGAGACCCGCCTGGACAACTTGGTAAGACCTTATCTCTACAATAAATCAAAAATGAGCTGGGCGTGGTAGCGCGCGCCTGTAGTTCCAGCTACTTGGAAGGCTGAGGCGGAAGGATGGCCGGAGCCCAGCAGGTCGAGGCTGCAGTAGCCGGGAGCGGCCACTGCACTCCAGTCTGGGTGACAGAGTGAGACTCCAACTCAAAAAAAAAAAAATAGATGCTTAGAGGCAGGGACGATCCTGAGGATGTAAGACTCTCTGGAACTTCCAGAAGCATTGGAGAGGACTTTGGACTTCTTCTGGAAAGCATGGAGCAGGATTGAGTCTCCCCTGGGGTGTGAGGGGCTGGGGAACCCTCATCCAGCATCTGACTTGTATGTAAGTGTGCATATACACACACAGAACTGAAAGAACATTGGCAGGACCTTAACATTGGTTACTCCCTGCTAGAGGGATTATGGTGATTTTCATTTTCCCATTAATATGACTTAGAATTTCCAATTCTTGCATAATAAACATAGATTGTATGGTTTTTAAAAAACTAATAAATGTAGACACAAAACAATACCATACCATACGGCTTGTAGAGCATGTGTTTCTCTGTGAATGTCTGCCTCCTGGTTAGTGAGAAGCCTGGTGGGCCCAGACCCTACCAGAGACACCAACACTTCATGCAGCTGAGGTCAGCACTTGGGGGCTCTGCCCACTCACAAACACCCCAGAGATCACAAGAGATGCCCACGATGGAGCTCAAAGACAGGCCAGGCACCTTCCGGCTTGGTCTACAATCCACAGGGTAGAGTCCATGAAGTGGACTTATTTCCCTGCAAATCAAGGCACAGTTGCAGTTGTTGGAAGGACAAAATCAACAGTTGTTGGAAGGACAAAATCAACCAGTGCTTCCTGGTTTCTCCACTTGCCTCCCATCTCCTTATACACATCTCCTAAAGGTATGGAAGTAAAATACCATTTCACGCTGACTTTGTCTCTGAGTGTCATTCCTCTCCCTATACTGGAGCAGAAACCTACACTGCTGGGTTGGTATTCTTTTATTTTCATTTCTTTTGTCACCATTTTTATTTTAGACTCAGGGTATACACATACCTGTTCATCATCTGTAGTGGTGGGGTTGAGTTTCAGGTGGTCCATTCCCCAGATAAGGAACATTGTACCCCATAGGTAACTTCTGAACCCAAACCCCCCTCCCCACTTCCCCCCTTTGTTGGCGTCCCAGTATCTGTTATTTCCATCTTTGTGAATGTTTAGCTACTGCATATGAGTGAGAACATGCAGTGTTTGGTTTTCTGTTTCTGAGTCAGTGGCAGCAACGTGGATGGAGCTGGAGATCATCATCCTCTTTTCTTTTATTAAAGGGAAATTGTGCACATAATAAATAGAGAAGAAAAGACAGTTGACCCTATGCCCATTGCACTTTTAGGGTGGAGAAGGCAAATATTTCTGTCTTAGATGACAATATACTCGTATACTCATAACGTCGCACTTGGAACTTTCTACCAGGGCTGAGGTGGGAATCTGAAAATGCCTTTCTACCCAGCCCTTAATCCTCAAACCATCTTCCAGGAAAAAGAGAGGAAGTGGAGAAAAATTATTTGCAGGCTCATTTCTTTGAACAATGCCCTCAAACTTTTCTGACTGTGGCCAACTCAGGCTTGGCAGAAGTCTGCACAGCCACCTCCCTCTGCCTCTTCTCTCTTTCCAGAGGAAAAACAAAATGAAACAAAACTCAATGATAATAAAGAATATTAGAGGAACAGATGAGAATCTCTTATTTATGGAAATGCCATAAACAGATACATGATTTTATATATTATTTCTATTATATAATACTTATTTCTTTTTTGTGTATATTTTTATTATTATTTAATATATAAACATATTTACATTGTATTACTTACATATTTACAATGCTTTTTTCAAAAGTTTGGTAATGGTAATGCTTAATAATTCTTGGTAGGGACCAAGCACAGTGGCATGTGCTTGTAATCCCAGCACTTTTGAAGGCTGAGGCAGGAGGACTACTTGAGATCAGCAGTTTGAGACCTGCTTAGGCAACATAGTGGGACTCTGTCCCTACAAAAAAATATAAAAATTAATCAAGAGCGGTGGTGTGCACCTACTTGTTGTTCCAACTACTATGGAGGCTGAGGCAGGAGGATCGTTTGAGCCCAGGAGTTTGAGGCTGTGGTGAGCTATGATCGCGCCACTGTACTATAGCCTGAGTAACAGAGTAAAATAAAATTAATAAATACAAATATTTATCGGTAGTCCTCAAGTAAATAACCTTTGGTAGTCCATAGTAATAAAAGTTCACAGAAAGACCAGGTGCAGTGGCTCATAGTTGCAATCCCAGCACTTTGGGAGGCCAAGGTAGGAGGACTTCTTGAGCCCAGAAGTTCAAGACCAGTCTCAGTGACATAGCCAGACCTTATCTCTATAAAATATCAAAAAATTAGTAGGGCAGCATGGGGCTGCACACCTGCAGTCCCAGCTACTCAGGAGGCTGAGGCAGAAGGATCACCTGAACCCAAGAGTTCGAGGCTTTGGTGAGCTGTGATGGTGCTACTGCACTCCAGCCTGGACAACAGAGTGAGACTCTGACTCAAAAAACAAAATGAAACAAAACACAAAGTTTACAGACCTAGGTATCGTTTCATGTAAGAACTTGTCGTTTTAGATTTTATAATTTCCTCTCACCCTTTCATTGGTCTTGGACTTAGCGGCTATGTTTTCCCAGAAGACAACCACCTGGCATTTTAAACATGGATTCCTTTTGTTTGAAAATGGTACACAGTGGTGCTTGTTTGCAGAAAACAGACTCCCTCTAACCACGCATTTTCTCCTCAAGTCATCTGTCTCTTTCCAGACCCTCCATCGCTTTTTCCAACCAAGGATCTCAAGGTAGTGAGTGGAAGGTGATGGAGAGACCTGAGCAGTGAAGATGGAGAGACTAGTTTGCCAACTTCTTCCTCAAATGCCTAAGATCATCTCCCTGGGGTTTTATAGGCAGGATTTTGAGCACTGAGTCAGAAGAAAGACACCAGCAAATGGAGAAATACAGTTTAAAGGAAGACCAAGCCATGTCCCCAAAAGGCCTGAGTAGAGAAAAAAAAGTTAAGAAGCATGATGGCGGCAGGTGCAAGCTCAGAAGGCCACCTTCCACCAAGGGAACCTCCCACCATGACAGAGGGGGTGGCCAACCATCTTACTCTTTGAGTGGTTAAAACTGGTCCCCACAGTCCAGGGATACACAGCGTTGTAGTAAATGGAACTTCATAAGTGCGTCAGTCCCCAAGGGCCCGGCACCCTTCAGCTTCCTTTCTTCCCTTTTCCTTTTAGAATCAGTCTGGATGCAGGTTTCTCTTGGATCAATGAAATCCCAGAACTCTAAGAAAAACTTCCAATGAGGGATCCCCAACTCTTGTTAACGGTAAAGTGAAACCCAGTAGAGAGGTCCTCCTTCCTTCCACACTCCCCTAAAATTTGGGGGCTTTGGAAGAACACCTGGTTCATTCGTATATAACTTAAGACTCATAGCACGAAGCATCTCTCCATTTTTACAGATGCAACCGAGGCTCAGAGAGGTTAAGTAACTTGTTCAGGAACACACAGGTAATAAGTGGCAGAAACAGGCCTGGCATTCAAGTCTGATTCCGGAGTCTGGACTCATTCTTCTACAAAAGTGGATGCCCTGGGCTGGGAGCATTGACCTCAGGTCTTGAAGACACTTGGGTAAGTAAAAGGAAGGACAACAGAGGCAGCTGCAGACAGGCCACGGGTTGTCATGAAGGAATGTATTCAATCAGCTGGTGAATGACAGACACACTCCACAGCCCTGCCCCCATACCAAGTGCTGAGGAGGGCACTGAGGAACCAGAGCACGTGGCCCCCTCAGCCCTTAGCTGAGGTGAGAGGTCAGAGGGCAGAGGAAAGAGCCGTCACTGTGGGCTGACCTGGCCGGGCCCTCCTGCATGGAGCAGAAGAATCCCAGGGCCAGCTCAGGGAGTGGGGCAACCCCGCTGAGAACACACTTCCTAGGGGAGGAAACACTCTAGGACAGGGCTAACACTGGGCCCGGAGTGGTCACACCCGTCACAGAGAGCACACTGCTGCCCACCTTCAGGAACGATGTAGACACAGTCTAAATGTGACCTGTGCACGAAGGCCAGGCTCAGATTCCTTTCCCTGAGTAACATAGCAGCCTACAGAGTGACATCTCAGCTTGGCTTATTTGCACTACAAAAGTGTAAGTATGAGAGGGGACCTAAAAAAAAACCTGGAGTTGTGTTTTTTTATTTCTTTTGAGGGGGCGGGGAGGTCAGGCCCCTTGTAATATATTTGGAATTTGTTCCTCTGAATAAGATGGTTAACCAAAGTTGTTATCTGGAAATTTTGAGAAGGTTGCATCATGACTTGCAGAAGAAATGTCCCGAGTTGTGGCAAACAGGTGACTGATTCTTCTTCTGCTCTGACAATGCACCAGCATACGTTGTGCTGAGTGTTCAGGAGTTTTTGACCACAGGCATGACTCCCGTGCCCCACCCTCCCTAGTCACCCAACCTCACCCTGAGTGACTTTTTTTGTTTCCCCAGATGGAAAAATGTCCTCAAAGGAAAACATTTTGCCAATATGGAAGAGGTGAAACAAAAAAAACGAGAGAAGCACTAAAAAGCACCAAAATGGACAAGTTCAAAAACTGTTTTGAGCAGTGGAAAAAGCATCTCCATAGGTGTAGTGCATCAAATGAAGAATACTTTGAAGGTGACTGACATTTAAACATGTAAGAATACAATTTTTTGTAGTAAATTCTGGGTTTTTTGGGTCCTCCTCGTATTGGGAAATGTATAAGATAGAAAATAAAAATAGAAAAACACCAGGAGACTCTGGTGCAACTCACTGGACAATGACAGAGCTTCTCAATGCAACGCCACCTAATCCTCTGTCTTAAGTGTTTGTCCCTGAAGCAGCTCAGTCGAGGTCACACGAACCCCAGCCTCGGTCCTCCGCAGCCCTCACCCCCAGCACATCTCTAGGACTTTCCTTGCTGCATGCAGGAGTGCCTGTGGACCCCTTCCTCCGACAGGCACCCATCACACACCCTCCAGAGGTCTGACCTGGCCACTCAGGAAGAACCCGGGTATGGAAGACAGGATTTTCCAAGTTGAGTATCATTCTGACTTTTGTTGTCCATCATTGTAGCTAAATATCTGTCTCTATGAAATTAAAAGAATTTAGTGGGTTCTCTCTCCATGTTTTATATTCTACAAGGAGTGGGCATCGACTCTAGACTCTGGAAACCTCTGGGAACGTGGTCTAGTCTTGCCACATGCAAACAGAAATGCCTAGATGGGACCAATGCCAACAGGAAGGATTTGGCCAAGCCCCAAGGAAAATAAAATGATTCGACCTCAAGGAGGCAGACAGTCCTGATTCTAGGCACACGAAGCAAACGCCGAATGGAAATCCAACTGCTACAGAGAGGGATCGCTCAGATGGCGCAAATGTGCTGTGAAATCAGTCCTTGGAAAATCATCTGGAGTTCATCTCAGTGAAATCCAAAAACAATAACTGCCTCCCCCAGCCTGCCCCGGAGGGAGCCTTAGGAGCTCCCCACTTCAGAAGCCCAGAAAGCTACAGCAGGAGCAGGCCCTGGTCTCCGACTCTGCCCTTGTTTATTTACAAACCTGCCTTTCTCTCCCACCTCAGTTCATCCCTGACCACCCCTCCCTGCCACAGGAGGCCCAGGGCATTCATCACGCTTCTCGCATGACAGGCAGCAGAGACACAACTCCAAAGGAGCCAGTTAACTCCACAGCTTCCTGGCACAGGGAAGTGGGCCCAGCCCACGCAGCTTGGGGCCCAAGTAGAGGGACCTGGTGCAGGCTCAGAGAGGTCCTGCTTTGTGGTGGGAGGTTGTCAGACCTAGGATTTTCCTCTGAGACATTGCAACATCAGTCGGAGGGGAGAGAATGAGAAGAGACATGCTGAGACTTCCTAGAAAGGAAAATGATTCTCTGAATTGGTCTTTGCAGTCACAGTGCACTTCCTAAAATGTCAGAGCAAGGGTTCTGGGCCCCAGGCCCCAGTCCTTGCAAAGTGGCCTGAGCTCATCCACATTCTTTGAGACACCAGGAATTCAGGCCTGGGACTTCTCAGTCCTCTGTGCACCTCCCTCACTGCCATCATCGCTCCTACAGGCAACACGGAGCTCTCGGTCCCTCCAGAATGAGTTGCCCTGTGATGGGCCGGGTTTTGATATGGCAAAAGTTCAAGTGCCACAGGGAACTCTTCCAAGGCCTCATGGTTCCTGTCCCCAGACCTCACATCTGCCCTTGACACCCTCCCAGAGCCTGGAGCCAACCCATTCAGGGTCTGTGATCTGACTCGGAAAATTCAGATGGTCGGGCTGAAGCAAAGTTGGAGAAGTTACGGGAAGGAGCGGGGGATGTTCGTAAGCTGCTTAGCAGATGAAAGTGACAACGTGTCACATTTTCCAAGCTGGCTTCCAAGGCATTATGGTAATGGTTCTTCCAGAAGTCCATCATCTCTTAACAACCTGAAAGAGGTTTGCTTCCCAACTTCTTCTGCCACAACACACGAGAGGATGAAGCTCCTACAGGCAACACGCTCCTGGGGGCCACCCCACACTCCACACGAGTCCTAGCACACCGCTGCCTTCTGCCCTTTCTCTCCCATCCAAGAAAGCAAATTGGAATAAAAGTGAGTCTGAGGGACATTCTACGGGGTAACCCAGAATCCACTCTAGTTTAAAAAGACTCATGTATGAATCATTCAAACTTTTTTCTTCTTTTGAGAGACAGGGTCTCACTCTGTCACCCAGGCTGGAGTTCAATGGCACCATCATAGCTCACTGCAGCCTTGACTTCCTGGGTTCAAGGGATCCTCCTGCCTCAGCCTCCAGAGTAGCTATGGCTACAGGCTTGTACCACTATGCCTGGGTGATTTTATTTTTATTTTTGTACAGATGGAGTCTCCCTATGCTGCCCACGCTGGTCTTGGACTCCTGACCTCAGGCAATCCTCCCCCTCAGACTCCCAAAGTGCTGGAATTACAGGTGTGAGTCACCATGCCCGGCCCATTCACAAGCCTTCCTACTTTGCCAGAAGGAACAAAGGGCAGTAGGGCTGGTGGTTCTAATTTTGTTATCTGGTATGTGTCTGGAGGGAGGACATAACATCATTCCAGGCCAGATCCTCAACCTCACAAAAGGGGTGACCTGAAGCTGGTGTCCCCACTAATTGACGTGAGTATTTCAGCTCTCTTCACCGTTGGTTGTTGTGGACTGAGAAATTTCATGCCTGGCAGGGCTGGAGTTAACTGAAGTATAATTAGATTGTCAAGGTGACCAAGCTGATGGTGATCACATGGCCCAAAAGAAAGCAGGAGACCCCACATTAGAGCTGTTCTCCTGGGCCACGTAGAGTGGATGAGGCCTGGCGGGGCGGCAGTGAGGGTCTTAGGACTTTGGGAGGAATGAGAGAAGACAACATGGGGAAATTCTCTCTGCAAAAATTCCCAGAAAATGGGGTGGAAGGACTCTCTCAGCATCTAGAACCTGCTCTCTATGACCCACAACTTGGTCCTCCAGAAAGCTGGTAATCTCTTTCCCTTTCCTTCCTACCTCCAGCAGAGAATTCTGTCCGGAGCTAGGAATTCAGTGCTGTGAACGGACCCAGCAGGGTGGTGAGAGATCCCGCCACACCCCAGGCCACCTACTCTCATCCCCAGAGGCCACCAACAATCACTCAGGAAAGCAGCTGCGCACACTCATCCGAGGCCACTCCTGGCTGACAGACAACCCTAGGGGGTATTTAGGTGTAGTTGAATCCCAGTTTGGCAAAGGTTTTCCAGGTGTCCATCTCAGTTTCCTTATCATCCATTCCACAGATGTTCAACCGTGATGAACACAGAAGACACCGCTTCATCCTCTGGTGAAGGCGGACAGAAAACAGAGAATTACCAGATCTCAGCTCTAGGACTGCAAGGATGTCTGTCAGTTTTATCTCCCTGGACCCTAGAATAGGGCTGGATGCGTAACAGGCGCTCAGTAAACAGATATGTGAATAAACAAGGGGAAGTGTGAGTACGCTAAGGGCATGACCAGAATGAAAGGTTCAGTGACAGAGTCTAGAGGTGACTCCCATGATGTGGAGCTGCCGTGAGAACCACCTAACAGCCCACTGCTTAGCGCAAGACCATCCATGATGAGTTTCCTTAACAGATGGGCAGCTGGTCTGGGGCCAGAAGTCCAAGGTCAAGGTGTTGGCAAGGAGTGATTCCTTCTGAGGGCCATGGGGCAAGATCTGTCCCACGCCTCTGTCCTTGGCTTGTAGTTGTAGCCACTTCTCCCTGAGTCCCCTCACACCATCTTCCCACTACATGCATCTCTGTGTCCAAATTTCCCCTTCTTATAAGGACACCAGTCAGATTGGGTTAGGGCCCACTCTCATGGCCTCATTTTAACTTAATTACCTCTGTAAAGAGGTCTGACTCCAATTAAGGTCACACACTCTGAGGTACTGGGGGTTAGGACTTGAACATGTGAATGGGGAGACACAATTCAATCCATAATATTAGCTGCTATTGGCCATGTGCAGTGGCTCATGTCTGTAATCCCAGCAATTTGGGAGGCTGAAGTAGGAGGATTACTTGAGGCCAGGAGTTCCACACTAGCCAGGGCAACATAATGAGACACTATCTCTACCAAAAAAAAAGATTAACTGGGCAAGGTGGCACATGCCTGTGGTCCTAGCTACTCTGAAGCCCCTGGCGGGAGTTGAAGGCTGCAGTGAGCCATGATCACACTACTGCACTACAGTTTGGGTGACAGAGGGGGAGACCCTGTCTCTAAAATAAAAAGAAGTAATAATAATAATAAAGTTGTTATTAGTGACAATAATAAACTCAATAATAAGGACAACATAGAAGCAAAGCCATAAATCACGGAGTCAAAACTTTTGCTTTATTAGCTCAAATCTCCCAGTAGTTCCACGTAGCCCACAGGATGAAGCCAAGTCCCTGGGCCCGGAAGTCAAGAACTTCCACGAGGAGCCTCTGCCTTGTCTTCCAGCCTTCACTCCCGCCTGAGCAATACCTCCTGACATTCATACCATCTGTGTGTGGCATCACTGCTGGGACTGTGCTCCCCATGAAAACCCTTTTTTTCTCTTCTCTGTCTTTCTTCAACACATCTCCCAGGAGCCCAGCCCAGCTCTGCTCCCCCAGGAAGCACTTCCTAAGCTGGGTTTGCCAGTTAGCACAGATGCAAGAGAACTCAGGAATTCCAACGACTGCTTGCAGAGGAGTGGGGACACCAGTAAGGGACCTGGGACTAGCACAGCAGGAAGCCATTAGCACCCAGTGCCCCACAGGCACAGGGACTTCAGAGGAATGCACTGATGCCAGGGAGAAAGCAGGGGACATAAAACCCGGCCTTACCTTCCTCCTTACCATCTTCTGCCAGTGGTTCCATTGGCATACCCACTGGAAGCCAGGCCAAGGGCCTGTTGCTGCAGTCTACGGCCGTGGGTCCCTCAGGACATGGCAGAGAAGAGAGTGGACATGGGGTGAGTTGCGGACAGGCACAAATCAGCATATGCACTGCCTGTGTCTGCCTTGCCCTTCTCTGAACCCATGAGGTTTTCTGTTGTTGTTGTTTTGTTTTGAGTCAGGGTCTCACTCTGTCGCCCAGGCTGGAGTGCAGTGACATGCTCACAGCCACTGTAGCCTCGATCTGCTGGGCTCAGGTCATCCTTCCATCTCAGCCCCCCAAGTAGCTGGGACCACAAGCATGTACCACCATGCCCAGCTAATGTTTTGATTGATTGTAGAGACAAGGTCTCACCAAGTTGCCCCGGCGGGTCTCAAACTCCTGGATTCAGGCAATCTTCTTGCCTCGGTCTCCCAAAGTGCTGGGATTACAGGTGTGAGTCACCACGCCTGGCCCCGATGCATATTATTTTTGTCTGGAGTGTGTGTGCCCTGGAGCTCCCCCGGGCCACCTTGGCTGGGAGCTCACTTCCAAGTGTGCCACCATCGTTACGGCTATACTAGGACACCAAAAGCAGAGCACGAGTCAGAGTCTTCCAATCTGTCCTCTTTCTCCCCTGTCCTCAGCGCTGAGTGTAGAGCGGGACTTATAGTATGTTCTCAGTAAATCAGAGCTCGGTAAATCAGGCTGGGGTTTTGGAGACGAAGCGTGGGTGGGATCTGTGCACATACATACTGAAAAATCACCAGCTCTGGAAGAGCAATTGTCAGGCCCGTTTCCTGCTCCAGATGAAGCCAGGAGACGCTTTGGGCTTGGCAGCTTGACAGCAGTGGAGCAGCCAGGGAATTCAGCAGGAGACAGAAAAAATGAACCCTGCGGCTCTGGCCCAGTCCCATCAAAAGCAGACTCAGGGCAGAGTCTCTTCCAAGGTGGGGACCGGCTCTGCTTGCTCAGGCCCTGTGTGATCCCAAGTACACAGGGGTCAGGGAGAAACCGCATCATGTGGGAAGATGATAGTTCAGCCTGAGGCCAGGATAGCTTGGGGCCACTGATGTTGTCACCTGAGGAAGTCCACAGATATGTCAGCCATGTCATCTGCTGTGTCTGAGCCCCTCGTCAGGTTGAAACTGTCTATCCTGGGTCTATGCTGGCTTGTGACTGAGGATAGCCACCAAATGCACCAGCAGTGGGCACCTGCTTATAGGCTGGCCAGTGACAGGGGTGCTGGACATTGTGGCTGTCACTCAACATCATTCTCACCTTAGAGGACCTTCGTGGTCATTTCATGTCACTTTCCAATTCAGGAATGGATGTGTGACTTGATTCTGGTCAATGGAATTCATAGGGAAGTTGGCCAGGGGGTTTCTAGACAGAGAGAATGACAAAGACAACTTCTCCTCTTCCTCTCAATGATGTGTCTTAATGATGCTCATGACAACTGCCGCCATCTTGCTCCTACTCAGAGGATGAAGCCAACCCTGAGGCTCATAGAACAGAGAGGTAGAAAGAACTTCTGTCTTTGATGAGATAATTTAGCCCCTAAAACAACCCTGAAACCATACTATTGCAGTATTTCTGTTCTGTGAGATAACACGTGCTCTAATAATTTAAACCAGCATCAGTGAGGTTCCTATTGCTTACAGCCAAGAGCACCCGAGTTAATGTCACCTAAGAAATTGTCAGCAAAGCCAGGTAGACTTTCTTCCTCCAGGACCTTTTCGGGACAGGGGCCCACAAGTGGTCCAGCAGATGACTTTAACTGTCACACACACATAATGGTTCTGTGTTTATTTTAACATCTGCTAATTTGTAAAATATAAGCAGACTATCAAACCCATGACACAATGTTTCCTTCTAAAATCTACTTATTTAGGTAAAAGTGTGAATGTAAAGGAGAGTGTTAAGTAAATAATAGTACTGATGGGGTTCAGGACACACTACCCCAAAACATGACATCCTGGCATTTGAGAAAACAGTAGAAGCAGGAAGGTCACTCTTGGACATTTTCCCTGGAAGCAGGCCATAAGACTATCATTATGAGGTGCCCACAGCAGGCACGGTGGCTCGCACCTATAATCCCAGCACTTTGGGAGGCTGAGGTGGGAGGATCACTCGAACCCAGGAGTTTGCGACCTGCCTGGGCAACATACAAGACCTCATCTCTACAAAAAATAATTGTAAAAAAGAGTTGCCTTCCCTATACTCAGATGAAAGGAATGTCTTTATCTCTGAAGATACTGGGATGCAGAGAAGAATATGAACAAACAGGCCTTGCTAAGTCCCCCTCCCCTATGATCTATGACCATTAGTCCATGCCCTTTCATTCTCCTACGATCCTTCTCTATGACTGTCCACACTTTATCAAACCAAAGCATAAAAATACACAGGTTTCCCTGTTTCTTTGGCTTTTCACTACTGAAAGCTCCCATGTCACATACAACTTACATTAAATAAATGTGGGCCATGTTTGTTTCAGATACCTAGTCCCCTTCTCTTCCTTGAGAAGTGGATTCTCTCTCTCTCTAACCTACTTTCTAAATAAACTATCTTTCCCAATCGAAAAAAAATAACTAAATATGTATGCTTTTCTCTTAGTGATCTTTTGTTATAAGGGTATCAGCCATGAACCTCATGATGGGTGGAAAAAATCTTGGCCAGGAGTGGTGGATCATTCCTGTAATCCCTGCACTTTGGGAGGCTGAGGCAGCTTGAGCCCAAGAGTTTGAGACCAGCCTGGGCAACATAGCAAGACCTTGTCTCTACAAAAAACTTAACAAAAAATTAGCTGGAAGTGATGACACACACCTGTAGTCCCAGCTACTCGGGAGGCTGAGGCAGAAGAATCTCCTGAGCCCAGGAAGTTGAGGCTGTGATGAGCTGTGATTGTGCTTCTGCACTCCAACCTGGGCAACAGTGTGAGATTCTGATTCAATAAGTAAATAAACAAACAAACAAATAAAAACAAATAGGTAATTAAAGTGGAATGAGTTCATTAACGTGGGCCCTAATTCACTATGACAGGTGTCCTTATCAGAAAGAGGAGGTTAGGACACAGACATGCACAGAGATGTAGGGAGAAGGTGGCCATCTGCAAGCTGAGAAAAGAGACCTCAGAAAGGACGAATCCTGCGAACAACTTGACCTTGGCCTTCCAGCCTCCAGAACTGTGAGATGATACATTTCTGTTTAAGCCACAGTGCCAGTCTGCGGCACAGTGTCATGGCAGCCCTCACAAACTAACAGAGGGACCAAAGCGAGTTTTTGTCCTTCACAATCAGGAGCCAAACTGACCCAGGGAGCGAAGGAACAGGCTTGGACTTGGGAAGGGAGGATCCTGGCCAGCCTGAGGACCTCACTGTGCCTGCAGCTGTGGCAGCACAGGACAGCCTCCTTCTCTGCGTCTGTTTGGCTCCATTGCTCTTCCCACCCTCACCCCTACTGGGAAATCTGCGGCAGACACCCACCTTCCCTCCTGCTGGGGGAGCAAGCTGGCCAGGAGAACCCCCACCCCCGCCCGGTTATGGGCTCCCTGATGTTCTAACCTTGGATCAGTTATAACAGTCCTGCAGGGAGGATGGGGGTTTACTGCCAGGAAGAGAAACCCCAGGAAGCCAGCCATTCTGCTTCTTGGGACAGAGGGGGCTGTGAGGTGGAGTGAGATTCCCCAGTCGTGACTCATGCTTGCTTCCACAGGGAAGGGAAGGGAGGAGCGTCGTAATGACCATACTGAAAAGCAGTTAAGCCCATTTTCACCGAGGCATCACACAGAATTAAAACCTGCATGATCTATCTGCAACCACAGCTGCTATGAACGAACACACAAGCAAATTGGGCAGGGTGAACTCAGTGTCCCGGTTCAGGCTGGGCACATGTGGGCACATGGGCCTGGGTCCAGGGTGCTTTGAGCCTCAGCAACAAAGGCCTCGCCCTTCCATGCTATTCCTATGTTCCTGCCCCTCAAAACCACACGGGTGTCTGCCCCGTGGGTGGAGACACTGTCAGAGCTGGCCTGTGCTGGGGGGAAAGGGAGAACAGGGTCCCCAGCTGGCCAGGGCTCAGAGATTCCGAGATTGAGACGCACCATGGTCCTGATGAGGAGAAAATCCACAGGCTGCTGGAATGGTGAAGAATTTGTAGCCACGGCTAGAGCTGACCAGTTTTTCCATTCCTGGTGTTTCTGGGGCTGAGCAAACACTTCCAGCAGCAGAAAGACTTGGACAGACAGTACTGAAAAAATCCCGGGGACATGGGGGGCCCAGCAGGGAGAAACACAGGCTCTTTCATAGAGGACAGGAGATTGACAGGGGCCAAGTGCGGGGTGTGGGGCCGCCGGGGTTTGTGCCGCACAGCAGCAGTTAGAAGCGAGACAGCTGCTCCCCTCCGTAGCCAGCGCTCTGGGCGCTGGGCATTCAGTACTTATGAGCCAGCTAGTTGGTATCAGCACTTCCACCTGTCTGCTGGTATTTATTGAGTACCAAGTATTGACAAAGTACAATACTCGCAGCAGAAGAAACCTCAAAAAATAGGAGCAGATTATTCTTTGGTGTCTTGTCTTTGAACTTGGCCTGAATGAGCAGCAGCAATTGACCTCCTTACCCCCTCTTTCAATGGAATAAACAAGAGGCAGGGATGGTCACAGAAAAAAAGTTCTTCATCCAATCCTGTTAGCTGTCCCTGAGCACATCTGTAGGGTGACACACACTCAATGATAACATGAGCACAACCTGGATATGGGCCCAAGCAGGGTGTTGGAACCTAGGGAGGGATCCTGGGGTGGCCGACCCAGGAAGTCCCCTTCTGCTCAGGCTCCATGTCTGGGCACCAAGGTCATGTTGAGGCCTTAAGTGAAGTGTCCTCCATGCCTGCTGATCCCATCTTGCAGATATGCAGAGTGAATGTTCTGGGCACCCTTCCTTGAGGCAGTCAGGCCACCGGTCAGGTTCAGACCAGATCAGGCACGTCTGGATCAATGCCGGTGAATTTAGTTCATTATAGTCCCCAAAATCCCACCCCTAGAGAGAAATCACAGCCATCTTGTGTCCATGCTTCACATGGATATGGATAAGCGCCTTCTCACACTGGGCCTGCGCATTAAAGCCCGGTCCTTTCCGTGCTTAACCCCCTCTCCGCCCTATGGAAAAGGGTGTGTATAACCGGTGCACCTTTTACAACAGGGCATGGTTTTTCTTATCCAGCCGCCACTCCTAGACCACCTTCCCTGTACATAAGTTCTTGAAAAAAGCCTGTGTCTTGTCCTTTCTCTGGGTCATTTCCTCAACCTCTTAAATACAGTGCCTTCCCTTTTGGGGTCTTTGGGAGTCAGGCATGACAGCAGCCAAGCCCTATTTGCTTTGTGCTAACCGGGCTTTCGAAGGCAACCCACCAACATGAGTGGTGTGCCTTGTGGGGGAGGGCCTACAAAGCCAGACGGAGTACATGCCTGCAAGGAATGTTTCAACCTAACTGAAAGAAAACACGTGCACGGGATTGATTACCAATGGCACAGGCTTGTGGAGAAGGGGAGGGCCTGGACTTTCCAGAACCAAGAAGCCATTTGCTCACCCACGTCTTCAAGCCACTCTGGGATGACCCCTGTCCTTGCCCCTCCTTGAGGTCAAAAGGAGAAAATATTTTTAGAAATGGGCACAGAAAAAGATACCATATTCTTTCCATGGCCTCCACCCCCACCACCCCATCCTGAGGTGGAAGGAAACCCAGGAAATGTCAACGAGCATCCTCTCCACCCCCAAAATGTGTGATAATAATAACCAGAACTGTTTATTGAGGACCTACTATGTGTTGAGCACTGTGCGGTTATGCTTTCCAATCTTCACAATAATTCTGCAATACAGGTGGTATTTCCCTGTTTTACTCTTGTGAACACAGAGACAATGAAATACTTAAGTCACATCCAGGTAGGATGCAATGATGAGTCTGAGGACAAAGGTGTCCTCCCCAGCCTGCCTTGAAATTGTTCAATGTTTCCATAGTCAGTGATTACAACTCATTCAATTTCAAGAATAATAAATTCAGAGTGTCTGAAAGAGAGTTGAGCGGCTATAAATAAATACTTGTGTACATTCCTCTTGCGCAAGATCCAGGAAACCATAAGGCCCCACAGGTCTTCTACCTGGAATCCATTTTTCATTCAGGACACGAGTCAGCAGTGGCTGCTCTCTCGCTGCACACTGCAGGGCAAGGAGAGTGCGGCTGTCAGCACTGCCTCCTTGAATCCTGCTGCGCAGGGGCAATTTATTCCGGGAACCACCAGGCAGAGCGAGACCAAAAATAAACATGCAGGTTTTGCATATTTCGTTCCCTAATGCTGGCACTTGGACCCTTTCTATAGTGGACTGGGATGGCTGCTAGGATTTATCAAACCTTATTGACACTTGATGTGTCCCAAGTTGACTTAAAGTGCCAGGTACTTCAAAGATGACAATCACCTTTAGAAAAGCACTTGCTTGACAGTCTAATGTTTTAAGCACATTAACCTCACTGATGCAGTTTCGAAACCAAAATAGGAATTTAGGATTAACATGTCTTTTTTTTGAGTAGGGGAGGTTTCATTCTGTCAACCAGGCTGGAGTGCAATGGCACAATCACAGCGCACCACAGTCTCAACCTCCTGGGCTCAGGCGATCCTTCCACCTCGGCCTCCCAAGTGGCTGGGACCACAGGAGTGTGCCACCATGCCCAATTAATTTTTTGTTTGTTTGTTTGTAGAGATGAGGTCTTGCTATGTTGCCCAGACTGGTGTCAAACTCCTGGCCTCAAGTGATCTTTCTGCCTTGACCTCCCAAAGTGCTGGGATTGCAGGTGTGAGCTACCACACTCAGCCAAACATAGGCTTTGAATCCATGTTTTGCAACAATGAAGAGGACTAATTAAGGAGACTGGATATGATCTTAATTAAAAACAGGTGCGTAGAGGTCAGTGCCTGACTCTGATGGTCTGGGCAGTCCAGCCTGAAGACAGAGGCCCTGTTCTGACAACAGTCTGTGCTGGAGGTTGAGTGCAGGCAGGACTTCCCAAAGGGTCACCACAGTCAGCAGCAAAATAAAAGCAGTGGATTTTTCATGACAATTACATGATCCCCTATTCTGAAATTCCCCCCTATTTTGTTATTGTTAGCATACAAGGGAGGACCTTCCTGCCCCCCAAGAAAACCAGAATCAATCTTTTGGAGGGCAGATCCCTTGTGGTACACTCAGAATTTGTTCCTCCAGATCAGTCAACCAAGGTTTTTAAATGGAGGTTTTGAGAAGGTTGTGTCACGACTTGCAAAAGAAATGTCCTGCGTTGTGGCAAACACGTGATTGGTTCTTCCACCATGACAATGCGCCTGCCCACACTGTGCTGAGTGTTCAGGAGTTTTTGACCAAAACGGCCTGATCCCCATGCCCCATCCTCCTTATTCTTATCTTTGTTTCCCCTGTATGAAAAAAGTCCTTAAAGGGAAACATTTTGCCAATGTGGAAGAGCTGAAACAAAAAACAGCAGAAGCACTAAAAATTATCAACATTGACGAGTTCAAAAACTGTTTTGAGCGGTGGAAAAAGTGTTTTGATAAGTGTATTGCATCAAACGGAGAGTACTCTGAAGGTGACTAAAGTTTAAACATGTAAGAATAAATACACAATTTGTTATAAATAAATTCTAGGGTTTTTTTGTTCACCTCATATGCTTTCTATTAGGAACTATTGATCGTATTAGACAGAATTTTATTTTCATTTTAATGTTCTCACTTAGCAAAATAAAAAGTTAGCACTTTGTCAGGGGCTACCAAGATTTTGGGGAGGTTTTACTGACCTGTGTTAAACAGTAGTCTCAGAAAGCTTACATTTTAGGATGTAAAATCCTAAACTCCTGCCTAGTACATCTGGGATGGTTTAGTGAGAATGAGCCCGCAGGTTCCCTTTCCACTGAAAGGTGGGAGCCCAGGTTCAGAAAAAGGCAGAGCCAACCCACACAAGGCTGGTACAAGACTCCCAATGAGAGAGGAGTCAGGCCAAGACACACTGTGTTTACTTCCATCATTTCACCAAGGTTCGTCCTATCTGCCTCTTTGCCAAACAGAGAGGAAAAAGAAGATGAAAATAAATTCCCCAAGGAAAGCGAAGGGGAACTGGACAGTTTTACGGATGATTTACCACCCTTCAAAAAAGATGGGTTTCTATCAGGACATTTCTTATCATGGCTCTCTATCTCTCCAAAGTCCTGAACAAGAGGAAATGGCCTCGAAATGAATCAAGAATGGGAGCAAGAATGGACCTAGTTAGGACTTGCTGTTCCCCCCACCTTCTCCATCTTTCGAAGCCCCAATTAAACTTCATTCCGATGCTTGTCCCAACTCCCATGGGCAGGTTCAATGATTTCCTACTCTTTTATGGATGATTTGCCACCCTTCAAAACACCCACAGTACTTTATTTGTATGTTTCTAGTGTAGCACTTCTCACTAGGGTTTTTTTTATTTTTATTTTTTGGAGAGACAAGATCTCACCATGTTGCCCAGGGGGGCCTCAAAGTCCTGGACTCAAGCAATCCTCCCACCTCAGCCTCCCAAAGCAATGAGATTACAGGTATGAGTCACCACACCTGGCCAGGTATTTTTAAATATCCTATTTATTTTTCTGATTATGTGTCAAAAGTCAAAAAGTAGAAACTCAAATAATAATAACAAACTTATGCAAAGTTCACGATGCATCTGGCCCTCTTTAAGCATATTACAGAGATTGCCCTATTAATTATCTCAATAGCCCAACATCTCAGCCACCCAAAATTCTCCCTATTTTCATGACTGGAAGCAGATCTCATTGACCTTTTTACCTCTGCTGTCTGACACAGTGCTCGCCTTAGTCAATGCCTACTGAAAGAATTCTGAGTTTACAAGAAAGACAGCAGTTTGATTTAGATATTTCGAGTGTTACCAAATTTAGGGAGATGGTGCTGGTTCACACGGTGCTTGGGAACTTTCTTCAACTCTTCAGTTGTGAGCACCTACAACTGATTTGCACACTCTACAGTCATATTGGGTGTTTGTGTGCATATATGTATCAATATACTCTCAATTTACCAATTTATTGAGCTATGACTGCCTGCTATGGGTTAATAATTCTGAAGGCATGTGGGTGTGTACAAAATTAGTTATGCGTGTGTGTCCCAAAAGGATTAGCAAATTGGTACATCACGCCCATGTCAACGCTTCTATTCTGAGACTAAACTATTTACTTAGTTAACTAACTTTTGGCTTTACTAACAACAGGAAAAATAATAAACCATGTCAATATTTTTCTCCCAAATAACAGTTTTTTTAAAAATACATTTTTGCTGGGAAGGCAAAATGTAGCTGGAAGAGAGCCAGAGAAATTCAATAATATGGTCAAGAAAACGGAATGGTGCCTATGCAGCCAAAAAAAGTTCTTTTTTTTTTTTCCTGAAAAGATGAATAATGAAAGGGGGAAAAATGCTACACAATTGGGAAAGATGCAAAGAAGTTAAACATGGAGAGTTGGTTCCAAATTCCGAAATAATAGAATTGTTTTTTCCTTTTGTGAGATAATTGTTCAGACATAGACTCTTTTCTCCCTGTATTTGGTTTCCTTCTACCCCCTCACACAAGGAGCAGTCACAGGGCAAGGCTAGTCCCTGCAGGATATGCATATTCCCAGTAATGAGTCTGGTGATCAAGCAGAGCTGAGAACAATGTGGACAGCACCCTTACTGTCACTGTAAGCACCTGTTGCAATTTGAATAATTAACTTGCTTGATGATAAAACTGCTTACCGTGCTGTCCTGAGGTACCCATTCTTTCTTCACTGACCAGCCAGTCGCCATGGGTGCCTGCTGGGCAGATTCTTTCCTCACCGAGCAGCCGCCATCAGTGCTACCTGCAAGTTCTAATAAACAAATGTCTTCCCTGCTGGACCTCCAGGTAATTTCTCTGGAATATGTAAAGGACCTTACACACAAGCCCTCTCAGAGTTGGGACTACATGTTACACTTTTCTACCTTGGAGGTCAAGTAAATTTAGGTAAGTAAAAGTAAATATTACCTTTTACACACTGGGTAGGAGGGTAAAAAGAAGCATTGCTTCTTCCACAGTGAAAACTTGGAGATTGGATTAGGGACAATGGATGAAGGAATAATAATAAATTATTAAGAGAAAATAGATTGTGGGGAAGGACAGAGGACAGATGATGCTGGCGTTACGGTGGATAACAAGGCCTCTGCTATTCGTGCCTCAAGCAAAACACCATGTCAAATGGATTGTGAATCAATACATAAACATGTGTGTAAACTTACATTTCTTTATTTCCTATTGTGTTTGTGTATCATTCAGATGATGAATTTGATTTTCATTGGCATGTATAAATTAGCCCCCTCTGGCTAGTTTCATTGCATCATTATTATATAAAAGCAACTATCTTCTAGTAAAAGGTCTTATTTTAAGTGATGAATGCTAACTCTTCCTAACAGAACTGCCAGCAGAACACTAATTCATCAATAGGAGCCCAAGTTCTGCTTTTTGCCATGACACATTTCATTTCTCTAGTATTTCCAAATCATTGCATGACCCTGCATTCCAGATAAGTGATTCCTCAGCTCAGAAATTCTCTTTGCCTTTGGGCTGAGGACACTGAGTCCAGGCAACCATGCCATGGAGGTATCTGTAGGAACATATTCTAAGTGCTTAAGGAGAGATGATGGGAAAGGGTTGGGACCTCTCGTGGGTGTTGGCTGCCATTCCCCTGGTTTCTCCTGGTAGAGCCTTCCCATGGAAGATAATCCCATTTACTCTTCAGAGCCTGTGACTTCTATGAGTGCCATAGCACTGACCAGCAGGCAGTCAGCTTTCCTGTGATTGCTGGATGCATGTGGTGTCCTTCCACAGGGTCAGGGCCGCACCAGGAACATCTTGGAGAGCTTTGTCTTACGTGGTAATTTTTCTGGCAAAGATCCTTGATACCTTGCTCTCAGTGTTATCCCACCAAAAGCAGAAAATGATTTTGTGGAAAGTCTTTCTAGTTTTACAAAAGCAACTATAGTGAAGGCATAGTTGCTTTAGAAACGGAACATGTATTTATTTACTCATACTTTTATTTTTTTGAGTTGAGGTCTTACTCTGTTGCCTAGGCTGGAGTGCAGTGGTTCATGGCAGCCTCCAACTACTGGTCTCAGGTGATCCTTCCACCTCCACTTCCCTAATAGCTGGGACTGCAGGTGTGTGCCACCATACCTGGCTAATTTTTTAATTATTTGTAGAGACAAGGTCTTGCCATATTGCCCAGGCTGGTCCCAAACTCCTGGGCTCAAGCAATTTTCTTGCCTCAGTCTTCCAAAGTGCTGTGATTACAGGCGTGAGCCACTTGCCTGGCACATGTATATTTTTATAGGCCATCATGAAATAAACTTGCAGGAACTATTAATTCTTTCACACATCCTTTCCTCTCTTGCATGTTCCCAAACTATTTTTTCTCAGGGCTAAAGGGAAATTCCCACGAAGCACTGTTCTTCCAGGGTGCAACCCTGTCCATGCCAAAGAAAAATACTTTAAGCACTATGTTACTCAATGTTAGGGTACATCATGGTTTGAAATCTTAGTCCAAATCCCCTTGGTCATATAAGAGATGTCACAAAATTGTGTTTTTGGTGAGGGTGGAGTGTTACAAAATAAATATTTCCCTATTAGAATACACTGGGAAATGTTTGCTGACACCTACACTGAAACCCAGCACGATCCCTCAGAAGGATTTGGCAAAGAACAGGCCACTCCTTAATGAGGTGCTGGAGTTGGTTGAAAATTAAATATTAATTTACAAAAAATGCTTGTGTTTAAAAAGTCAAAACTGAGGCCTGCCTGCAGGCGTCTGCACCTTCTGCTTTCCCGGTCTGTGAAATGTCCTGGGTCAACCAAGGATCATCATCTTTTATTGAATTGCATCATTCTTTCTCTTTCTAAAGCAGTCTGTGGAAAACATTAAGAAGGTTTTGTTTGTTTTTTTTTACTTTCTCAGAATTTTTTTTCTTTCTCTTTCTATTTCCCCTCTGAAAAATTCTTTCTGAAATTGCTGATGGTTATTTTGTTTAATTTTAAGAAATGTGTAGCTGCAAGGGCCACGGGAGTACAAATCCATAAGTGTGGTTAAGGCTGGTTCCTCTCAGAGAGTATTTCCATCTAGTACACATTCTAGACAGTCCTCAACACCCAGACATGCTCAGTTCTTCAGAGAAGCCTGGTCTGGCCTGGTCTGGGTTTTTCTCTGGATGCCAGATTGAAGTATGACAATTGCATTGGTGGCTGCAGGGTCTTTACTCCTCTCTTCCTCCTCTCTCCTCCTGCAGGGAGCTTGGAGTCCTCATTCTCAAGGAGTGCTCTTGGTTCCAGCTCCAGGCATTTCCTCTCCAGGTCCCTTCTTTTTTTTTTTTTTTTTGAGTTGGAGTCTCACTCCGTCACCCCAACTGGAGTGCAATGCCCACTCCTGGCCACTGCAGCCTCGACCTGCTGGGCTCTGGTGATCCTTCCGCCTCAGCCTTCCTAGTAGCTGGAACTACAGGCGCGCGCTATCACACCTGGCTAATTTTTTTGATTTATCATAGAGATGTGGTCTCACCAAGTTGCCCAGGCGGGTTTCGAACCCGCAGGCTTAGGCAATCCTCCAGGTCCCTTCTTAACAGAGGCCCTCTACCTCCTTGTACACTCCCTAACTCACTCAATTCACATAGAATTGTCTAGATCTCTGACTTAATTTGTAAGTGGAGTGATTTTTGTAATTAGTTATGCTGATCCTTCCAACACAACTGCATACACTTGAATCCTCTAAGGCTCTAGAGTTGTTTCTCTTCATCCTGATGCTGATTCCAAGGTACCAAAGAAAAATGGGCAGTATTTAAAGGCAGGCTGGCCTTGGAAGTGTTCTTCCAATCACAACCTGCTCTGGTTGTTATATTCAGATCTTGAGGATGCTGTCTCAACAACATCTGGAAACCAAATTAATTCACATATTTCAACATGATGTCAATTCAAAAGGAATTCCTTTTGGAGAGGTTTGGAGACCAGGTGCTTGAGAAAAATGCTTCTAAAGTGTATTTAAGAGAACAGCTACGTGGAAATAGCTGAGAAACATTTGAAAAGGAGAATATGGACAGGGTACATGCTTGATTAAAGATAAAAACACATGAGCTCCACTCCAGCCTAGTATCAAGAAAGCTTAAAATGATGTCTCTCCTATCCTAACAACAAAGTCAGATAAACTACTACAAAACCATGCGTGTTCTTGAACCCATCAGAAAGCCAAGGCCATAGGGAACCCCAAAAACCCACAATATAAGGAAAGATAGCCTTTCCAAGGACAGATGGGACATAAGCAAGGGCTGCGATTTACCAAGAAAAAAATAAATAAATAAAGAGAGGGCAGGCACAGTGGCTTATGCCTATAATTCTAGCACTTAGGGAGGAGGATTGCTTGAACCCAGGAGTTCAAGACCAGTCTAAGCAACATAGTGAGACCTCATTTCTACAGAAAATCAAAACTTAGCCAGGTGTGATGGTGCAGGCCTGTAGTCCCAGTTACTCAGGAGACTGAGGCAGAAGGATCTCTGGAGCCCAGGAGGTCGAGGATGCCATAAGCCCTGATCTCGCCACTGCACTCCAGCCTGGAAGACAGAGTAAGAAACAAACTCGAAACAAACAAAACTCAGCTAAAATTGTTGACAAATTAGTAAAGGCCAAAAGTGTCCTAGCCGGAGAGTAAAGCATCCCGTGGGGGTTGCAGATATAAGAGGAATTCACACTCACTTGCAGGCTTTTCTCCACTGGCCTCCGCCCATTGACTGGGACTGGATTGAAAGCAGGACAGGAGAGCCAAGAAGCTAGGAAGAGGCACCACAATCAAAGGAAAGGCACAAAACTACAGCACACCCTGTTTGCAGTCAGGGCACAAGTGAAGACCCACTGCTGCTGGGGAAAGAGTCAAATATGAACCACCCTCTATCTCCAGGAAGGGGCAGGAAATAGTCCTGGCCTCAGATCCGGACACTGTCTTCTGCATGCGACACAAGACAAAGTCTGGTTACCACAGGAAGAAGGGCAGGATTGCTGAGTAAGCCCCACTCCTGAGATCCAGACAAACAGGGTCTGCCTGAGCCTGAGATTGTGCTAGGGCCAAACACACTCCACATCCCAGCACCAAGCAACAAGCAATGGCCTTCTACTCCAGGGCTGCAGACTTCTCATCAGATATTACAACTCCTTAATTTTTACAACTGTTTATTAATTGACCAATGTTGCCATAGCATAGATCAATGAGACAGTAAGGAAAGTTCAGGAATATAGAGTTCTTAAATTCAAACATATTTAAGAATTTAGTAACTTTGAAGAAAATAAGTTAGTTAGCTACCAGATACCATACAATTAGTTCTATATGGATTATTTTGGTTAAGAAAACCATGAGTACCAATAAAAATATTGTTGTCATTTTAGGATGGAAAAGTTATTTTGAAGCATTAAGCAAAGACAGAAATTACAAAGAATTGCTATTAGATTGTACAAAAATGAAAAAAAAAAGCCAGAATTGAATAAACAAAGCAAAAAGCTACAAATAAAAAATTGGAGGGAAAATGGCAAGATACATGGCAGTTATACCCTAATATATATGACGTATAGATTGATGGATGTTAGATAGATCAATGCCTTACTATAAGTGGAATTCTTATAAATTAATTAAAAAAAGAGGTACCCTTCCCTCAGAAGAATTACGGACAAAAGACAAATGGCAGTCACTCACAAAGCAATAATAACAAATGGCTAATAAATATTTACAAAGTCATTGAACACAGGTAATAACCCTCAAATTTTCTCAAAGACTAAGGATATTAAAGATAATAATCAGTGTCATTGGTGTGTGTGTAAATCAATGCTGTCATGCAGGTATATAATTGATGATATAATTGTAAATTGGCACAAGGTATTGGGGAGGGTGAAAAATTTAGCAGTATGAATCAAAAACCTTAAAAATCTACCCACCGGTTGGGCTTAGTTGCTCAGGCTGTAATCCCAGCACTTTGGGAGGCCAAAGTGAGTGGATTGCCTGAGCCCACCGGTTTGAGACCAGCCCGGGAAACTTGGCAAGACTTCGTCTCTACAATACAAAAAAAAAAAAATTAGCCGGGCATGGTCATGTGTGCCGGTAGTTCTCGCTACTTGGAAGGTTGAGGTGGACAGATCGCTGGAGCCCAGTGGGTCGATGCTGGGGTGGCCGTGAGTGTACCACTGCACTCCAGCCTGGGTGATGGAGTGAGACTCCAACTCAAAAAAAAAAAAAAAATGTACCTACCCTTGATACAACAATTCCATATCTGGGACTTCAAGGAAATAATTAGTCAAGTTCCAAAAGATTTTTATGTATAGATATTCATAGCAGTGTTGTTTATGACAAACAAATATTAGAAGCAACATAAATGTTCAGTCATGGGAGGTTGGTTAAACAGATTACAATAGATCCCTATAAGTTAATGCCAGGCAATCATTAAAAACAACTAAATAGAGCAACATTTTGGACACGAGAAAATGTTGGCAATATATAGAGTTAAGCAAATAAGGCAATAGAACAATATACATAGAATAACTCAATTTTTAATTTACATACACACACATACACACACATACAATTGTTGATACCAACAGGAGAAATAAACTCTGGAAATTAGGTGGCAAATAACTTTATTAGAAGGATACTGGATACCTCATAGAATCAACAGGACTGATGAACTAAGCTCAGCAACAAAGAGTGGTGAGGCAGCCAAGGACCGAGCCAGCTCACTCCATGGTCCAGCCTGGTGGTGGTATAAACAAAGTCCCACCACTGCTAGACACAAACCACTGTACTATGAGACTCCTGATTCTGCTGTCCCCATGAGAAATCTCCAGTGTCTCCTGTACAATTTTGTTATGCCCTTGAAACGTGAGCCCAGAGTGGGAGTATCTGATTAGCCAAGCCTTAGTCATATGGTTACACCTGCCACAAAATAGGGAGAAGAAAGACCTCTGCTCCCTTAAGCTTGCGGGGAAGCAAAATTCCACCTCCCATATATTTTGAGATTATCCTCAAATAGAAATAGTGTTTGGATGCTGGATAGTCAAAGCAATAATGGTCACTCCAAAAATGCATATACACACACAGAAGGACACAACATGTCATGATTAAGAGCTCATATATTAATTGTAGGTGAAGGGGTTTTTGTGATTCTTTGGGATTTTTCTTTTCTTTTTTTTTTTACATAAACAGTTCTGTTGTTAGTGAGTAGGGCCAGTTTCATTTATTTCATTTCCAGTCTGCATGCTCTTTATTTCTTTTTGTTGCCTTATTGCACTAGCTAGGACTTTCAGTAAGATGATGGATAGGACTGTGTGAGAGGGTATTCTTGTCTTGCTCCCAATATTGGGAGAAAACATTCAGTCATTCACCATTAAGTATAATACTATTCTTGAAGGGGTTTTCTTTTGTAGATGCCCCGTCAGTTCCAGAAAAATTCACATCTCCTATTTTTCTTAGAGTTTTTATCAAGAATGAATATTGACTTTTATCAAATGCCTTTTCTGTACAAATTGATATAATCATGTGACTTTTCTTCTGTAGGCTGTTAATGTGATGGAATATATCGATTTTTTATTTTTTATTTTTAGAAAATATTGAGCCAGGCTTGCTTTCCCAATATAATCCCATTTTCTTGTATTATCATTTTCATATATTTCTAATATTTCATTGGGGATTTCTGCATCAATGTTCATGAGGGCTATTGGCCTATAGTTTTTAAAATTATCTTTGATTTTGATATAAGGGTGATGCTGGCCTCATAAAATATATGGAAATGTGCAACCTCCATTCTATTTTAGAGAATATATTGTATATAATAGTGATATGTCTCAAGTATTCGGCAGAATTTTCCAATGAAACCATCTGGACCTTTTCTTAAGTTGTTTGTTTTTTTAAAATTGTTGAATATTTCAGAAGTTTGTAAATATAATTCAATTTCTTAAATATATATGACTATTACAATTGTACATTTCTTCTTGAGTAAGTTTTGGTAATTTGTGTCTTTTAATTAAGTGACTCATTTAATCTATGTTGTCAAATGTGTGAACATAGAGTTGTTCATAGCATTCACTTATTATCTTTTGAATATCTGTGAGATCTATAGTAATTTCCCTTTTCCATTCCTGATACTGGTAATTTGTGTCTCCTCTATTTTTTGATCATTCTGGCTAAAAGCTTATACATTTATTTTTTCAAAGAAATAACTTTTGCTTTTTCAAAATTTTCTTCAT
Source organism: Carlito syrichta (assembly GCF_000164805.1). Classification (NCBI taxonomy): domain Eukaryota; kingdom Metazoa; phylum Chordata; class Mammalia; order Primates; family Tarsiidae; genus Carlito; species Carlito syrichta. The sequence continues at coordinate 588,994 of NW_007245724.1, forward strand.
TTTTTTTCCTATTTTTCAATTTCATTGATTTCTACTCTTATTTTTTGCATTAAGCTTAATTTTTCTACTTGCTTAATTTTTCCACTGGGTGAGGCAGTGAGACCCAGGATGCTGTCTCAACAAGAAGAAAGAAAAAGAAAAGAAGATAAAAGAAAAGAAAAATAAAAGAGAGAGAGAAAGAAATGAAAAAAACAAGGAAGGAAAAAGAAAGAGGAAAAAAACGCTATCTTTTAATTGGTGTGTATAAGACCATTAACATTTAACATGCTTATTGATGTGGTTTAATTAAAAATCTATCATCTTACTCATACTTTTTTGTATGGATTCCTCTTTTTCTAGTTTCTCCAGGCAGAAGTTTAGATTATGGATTTTTAAATTTTCTTTGAGGCTTTCTCTTGGACTTATTGGTTATTTAAACGTGTGTTTTTAAACATTCAAATATTTGGAAGTTTTCTAGTTAAAAAAAAAATTCCTGGTTTAAATGTATTATCATCCAAAACATATTTGTATGACTTTTAAGTCTTTAACATTTGCTAAGATTTGTTTTATGGCTCAAAATATGGTTTTTGATGCATGTGCACTTAATAAAACAATGTATACCAACTACTGTTGGGTAGAATTTTAAATAATGTCAATTAGGTCAAGTTGGTCCATCATGTTGTTTAGATCTTTATCCTCATTGATTATCTACTGTAAAAAAGTCAACTTCTGAGAGAGGAGCTTTTCTAACAATAAAATTGTATATGTTTATTTCTTCTTTTAGATGCATCAGTTTTTGCTTATGTATTTTGAAATTCTCATGCTAGATACATATATACATTTAGGGGTGTTATACATTTGGGTTATGTCACCTTGCATAATTGACATGTTTATCATTATGTAATGCCTCTCTTTTCCTCTGGCAACATTCCATGTTCTAAAGTCTACTTTGTCTGATACAAAGATAGCCACTCTAGTTTTCTTTGGGTTCGTGTTTGCATGGTATATCCTTTTCTATTCTTTTACTTTTAACCTAACTATACCTTTAAATTTAAAGTGGATTTTGAGTTGGGCATGGTGGCTGACACTTGTAATGTCAGTGCTTTGAGAGGCTGAGGTGGGAGAGTAATTTAAGGCCAGGAGTTCAAGACCAGCCTGGGCAACATAGTAAGACAGGTCTCTACAAAAAATAATAATAAAGTGGATTTCTTATAGACAGCAATATAGGGTAATGTTGCTCATGCCTGTAATCCCAGAACTTTGGAAGGCTAAGGTGGGGGTATTGTTTGAGCCCAGGAGTTGGAGACTAACCTGCGCATCATAGTGGGACCTCATCTCTACAAAAAAATAAAAATAAAAAAATTAGCCTGATGTGTTGGTATGAGTTTGTAGTTCCAGCTACTTGGGAGGTTGAGGCAGAAGGATAACCTGAGTCCAGGAAGTTGAAGCTGCAGTGAGCCATGATCCTGCCACGGCATTCCAGCCTGGGTGAGACAGTGAGACCTGGACACTGTCTCAACAACAAGAAATAAAAAGAAAAGAAGATAAAAGAAAAGTAAAATAAAAGAGAGATAAAGAAATAAAAAGACAAGAAAGGAAGGAAGGGAGGGAGGGAGAGAAGGAAGGAGGGATGGAGGAAGGAGAAAGAAAAAGAAAAAACTCTATCTTTTAAGTGGTGTGTATAGACCATTCACATTTAACGTGCTTACTGGTGTGGTTTAATTAAAATCTACCATCTTGCTCATACTTTTTTGTTTTACCTATTCTTTACTTCCTTTTTCTCTGCATTCTCTTAGGTTAACTGAATATTTTTTTATGATTGTATTTTGTTTTCTATATTTAATTTATATTGCTTTTTTTTTTTTTTTTGAATTGGAATCTCACTCTGTTGCCCAGACTGGAGTGCAGTGGCTGCTCCCGGCCACCACAGCCTCGACCTACTGGGCTCCGGCGATTCTTCCGCTCAGCCTTCCAAGTAGCTGGAACTACAGGCGCGCGCTACCACGCCCGGCTGGTTTTTGATTTATTGTAGAGATGAGGTCTCGCCAAGTTCCCCAGGTGGGTCTCGAACCCGCGGGCTCAGGCAATCCACTCACCTCAGCCTCCCAAAGTGTTGGGATTACAGGCTGAGTCACCGAACCCGGCTTAATTTATATTTTTAAAGTTTTTTTAAAAAAAATGTTGCCCTAGAGTTTACAATATGCATTTTTAATTGATCAGAGTCTATCTTCAAATAATATGCATCTTCATTCATAATGTAAGTATTTTATAGTAGTTTATTCCCAATTCACCCTAACAACCTTTGAATTGTTATGATACATTTTACTTTTATATATCCTAAATACCCATAATACATTGCTGCTATTTTTATCCTTGACAGCCATTTCTTTTTCATAATAATTAAACATTTAAAAATGTATTTTAGTTTACCTTCCTTTATTCAATTTCTAGTGTTCTTCATAGCATTGTATCATATCCTTAGGCATGCATTTCTATCTTGTAGCACGTTCTCCTGCCTAAAGAATTTCTTTAATATTTCTCTTAGACTACATTTACTGGTTATACAGTCTTAGTTTTTGTTTTCTGTGTTCCTGTCCCTTCACTAGGATAGAGGGTTGTTATTTGGTTTTTAAATTTTTCTGTTTTCTTTCTTTCCTAAATTTGTCAGTGGCCTGAGGGAAACAGTGTTTTGCCCTTTCTCCTGAAGATTCAGCCTCTTGTTCTAGAAAGGGGATGGGAGAGGGAACTGTGGTGGCTGTTTTCTCCTTCCTGGAGACTTGCACTGTGGAGGGACTCTTCCTCAGGACATTGGCTAGTGTTTCCTGGTGAAATCCAGTGCCTGATGGGTTCCATGGAGATATGTCTCCAAGAAGGTGCAGGCTCTCTCTTTCTGGGTCTTTACATTCTGAGACCCTATTACCTGGCTAACCCCCAAGGCCATTCCGTTCCTTTTCACACCCACAGGAATACCTTCGTGGCATAGAATTGGATGGAAAAAAAAATGAGCTAACAAAAAGGTATTCCTATCACGCTGGAGGTATCATCTTCTCAGGTAAAGCTCTACCTTGTGGAGAGCTAGGGGACCAACTGAGGAAGAAGCCTGCTCTCCTGGCTCACTCTGGGAAGGGCCAGTAGAGTCCAGCGTGCAGAGAGGGCAAAGAATGAGCAACTGCCTGGGCTCCTTCATCTTCTGGGCTCTGTTCCAGCTCCAGTGCCTGTCTACCCGCTCACAGTCGCAACCTGGGAGGCTGGGCCCTGTCCCCACGTGAGCTGCCACCCCCGTGTAATATCAGGATCTCCCTCTTTGCAGCTATGAGGACCATGAAGCCTGTGTTTTAGTCTGGGCAGATGAGGATAATATAGCTGCAAAGTCTCACTTACTAGATCTAGAAGCTGGAAGACACAATCTAATCCTACTGCAAACTGTGGACCTATTTAGGCATCTGAGCTACTCTGGACCCCCGCCAGTTCATCTAACTTCACTCCCAAATAAAAAGGAGGAATAAGGCCAAGAGATGCCCACAATCACCTGTTATGTGTATGAGGCCTCTGTGGTAGACCAGTGTGAGGTAACATTGATCGATTGATTTTTTTATGAAGAGTTAATGAATACCGGACTCACAGTAGGTTGGTTCAAGGGTCCCTTTCTCTGCTCCTATGTGGTTTGCAAGGATCCTTGGAATTGAGGAGGAAGGTGCAGAAAGTTGCTGGGCAAATCAAAGAGCCTGCCCCATACTGCACTCGGGTCCATCATTCCTAGTAGACACCACCGTTCTCTTGCCTTCAAAGATTTTGATGCTTTGTGCATATTCATTAATGAAATTGCTTACAGATATCGCTACAGTAGAGTGCCTTGTTTCCTTATGAAGCTCTTTCAGTTCATTCACATTTACATACAACATCCCACCTCCAAATACCACCAAAGAGGCAGCTTTTAAAGTTATCTGCACTTTACAGTCCAGAAAATGGAAGCTCATAGGGAATGACTAGTCCAAAGTCACTAAGTTCCTAAAGAGAGGGAAATAACCTTGGAGTGGAACTACAGTACCCAGGTGGGATCACACAATGGGGGTGGGGAGGAGTGGTTAGGTGGAGGCACCTCCACTGACATTTTTTTCTCACCTTTATCACTAAACCCTCCTGTTGCAGTCAAAGCTTGTATATCTGTCAGGAACCCAATGAAAAACAGATGCCATTCCTAAAGGAAAGTTTAATAAAAGGACTTATACCATGGAACAGTCAAGGTTTAAGGAAATCACCAGGGGACAGGGATGTACACCCTGGGCTAGTATATTCGCTTCCTAGGGCTGCCACAACAAAATGCCAGACTGGGTGGTCTAAACAAGACATTTATTTGCTCATAGTTCTGGAGGCTAGAAGTCCAAGATCAAGGTGTAGAAAAGTCTGGTTTCTCCTGAGGGCTTTCTTCTTGCCTTGCAAATGGCTGCCTTCCTGCTGAGTCCCGACATGGCCTTCCACTGTGAGTGTGACTCCCTGGTATCTCATCCTTTTCTTATAACTTCATCAGTCACATTGGATTAGGGACCACTTAATGGCCTCTTTTTAACTTAATCACTTCTTTAAAGGCTTTCTCTCTCTAAATCCAGTTGCATTCTACAGTACATGTGGATTTAGGGGAGGGGACCCAATTCAGCCCACATCTAGTAACAATGAGGGGGGCTGTTACCACCCTGTGACTGAAGGGGGAAGGGGGTGGGGAGGCTCCCAGAACCCAGAACCTGGTGAGAATGGTTCACAGGGAGGGCCACCTGGCAGGGGCAGGGCATTGGTAGAGAGATGCAATCCACCCACAAGGGCCTGGCTGGGAGGTTGTGGGAGCACTGGAGGCCCTGACCTCACTTTCTTCCCACTCTCAGCTCCCACTGGTGTCTCTCTGGGTGAACCCAACAGGAAGTCAGACGCAGGGGAACCCCCTGACATAGTCCTCGAGGTCAGAGCAGGGTGAGAAAGGGCAGAGGAGCAAGGGCAAGATATTCGGTGTGGCTTGCAAACTGAATACTACGTTCTGCTCTGGAGTGACTGTGATTTATGAGGGTATCTGATTGTCTGGTTTTCTGACTGTTCCTGGATGTGTTCAAAGGTGAGAGGACACTGAGGAAACACTGAATCTGTTGAGTCATTCTGAGGAGATATTTCCTAAGAAAACAGTCTCCAGAGATGTTGCCTTAAGTAGAGGTCGGGAGTGTCTTCCACATTGTTCAGTTGGACAGCAGAGATGGCCAGGCCCCTTCATCAGAGTCCATTGTGTTCACTGGTGCCTGTGGACATGTGAGCAGGCCCCTAGTCCTGTCCATGCTGCTCCCTCTGCCTGGGGCGCTGCTCATATTCCCTTTCACTGGTTGATCCTTCCTCATCCTTCCATAGCTGTACTTGTTCCCAGAACCCTTTTCTGGACTTCCACCTGGGCGAGGTGCCCTTCCACATGATGCAGTAGTACTCAGTGTCACCCCATTGTAGCACTGTATTGTAGCAACTGTTTGTTTGAAGGAAACAGAGACTCGTAGAATAAGAAATTTGGCGGGGCAGCGGGTGGGGGGGGGATCGCCATGGCAAGAGGTCTTGGTGCAAGTTCAAAATCAGGAGCAAAGCAGTCAGCAGGACTAAAGGTCATCCTCTGAACTTCCTGCGAGATAAGAAGACTCTTACTGGAGCGGCAACAGGCAGACCAGTTTTATCATTTTAATTGTGTAACAGAGGACAATAGCAGGTGATGGGCTGTTACCCAAAGATCTCAAACTTTTCAATAGTTTTAGGTAGGAAACAGCATAAATGGGGGATATCCATCCACTGAAGCATACTTTGGGGGGCATTGTGCTAGAAAGTCAAGGGATACAGAAAAGCATGGCCGGATGCAGTGGCTCATGCCTGTAATCCCAGCACTTAGGGAGGCTGAGGTGGGAGGATTGCTTGAGCCCAGGAGTTCAAGACCAGTCTGGGCAACATAGTGAGACTTTGGCTCTACCAAAAAAAAAAAAAAGTCAGAAAATAAGCCAGGCACGGTGGAACACTCTAGTCCCAGCTACTCAGGAGGTTAAGGTAGGAGGATCGCCCGAGTCCAGGTAGAGGCTGTGGTGAGCTGTGATGGTGCCACTGTACTCCAGCCCGCTGGTTACCGTCCTGCAGTCATGTACAGTCAGGCACTAGGGACGCCACAGAAACATGAGGCATTAGACAGTGCTGCTTTGTACGCCCCTGAGGCATTTCGGTGCAAACTTCCTTTCCCATGTTACTAAGTACCACAGAAAATATAGTGCTACTACAAACCGCAAAGTCCACCCCAGTGGCTCAGAACCTGAGGTTTGCGATCAGTATTCCATCCTGACTCTTACCAGCTCTGACCTTGGACATATTACTTAACCTCTCTGTACAATAGAAATAATAAGGTCTTCCACGTAGGATCGCTGTGAGGGTAAAATGAGCTAGTTGTACAAACTAAGTACGTGGTAACTTGGTTCACTTTACTGACAAAAGTAAATAAGGACTCAGAAGAGAAACTACTGTGGGCTGGGTGGCCAGGAAAGGTTTCACTGAACATAAGAAACTTACAGTGGGGGTGGGGAAGATGGGGGTGGGCTCTTCATGGGTGATGAGCAAAAGGATGGGCCAAGCAATGATCCCACACATTGGTCAAACTGGAATCAATTCCTGTGGTGTCTGGGCCCAGACCCTGGCCCATCTTACTTTGGTTGCTACTCTTCAGTCAAGCTTCCTGGCTCAGACAACAGCCCTTCCATGGCCCCTGCTTCCAGGTCTGGCTAATTCCCCTTTTGCTCAAAACCCCAATGATTTGCTACTTGCCATGTGGCCCTCTAATTCCATCCCAAGGCTCCAGAGGTGCAGATCTGCAAACCAGCATGATTAGGCACCACTGCTGGCTTCCCATTCAGCATATAAATCTAGTGCCGGGATTACCTCATGCCAGAAAACCGAAATCCAAGTCAGATGGTTAAGGCATTAATAGCAGTGAGTGTTATAAAGACTCAACAATGCAAACCTTCCCAAAATGAACCATCCTGACCTCCCTCGCGCTGACAATGCGTGTGTGACATCATGTGTAAATGAGCCTTAAATTTGAACCAGGTGCCGAGAGCTGTCTGGCGTCTCCTGGCTGCTGTATTAACCACTAACATGCACAGGGGGATTCTGAGGCAGTAAAACAGAGCGAGACCAATAGCAGTGACCAGGGCCGGCGCAGCAGCTGTGGCAGCGAACATTCAAATCACACCCACCCGGTTGGGCCCGGGCCCCCAGGCACTGTAAAGCATATTTCCGGAGGGCTGGGGAGCCCAGGGAATTTGGCTGCCTTGCTCAGAGACAAAAGCTCTCCATGCAAATCAAAGTGCATCGACTTGCTTCCCGGATTGATTCCAAGTTCTGTTTTGATTTGCATCCATGAGGGTTGGACTCTGAAGCTCAGGCTTAAGCAGTAGTTGTAAGTCAAAATGTACCGCACGCAGGTACTGGGGTCTTAAGATGGATTTTTGGAAGGCACAATTTCTGAGGAAAAGAGTCAGCTCCAAATCCTCAGGTGCTGTGATTTTTAGCAGATCTGGCGTCAGACTCATTCTCCCAACACACATAACACACAGGCTCTAGAGAACACGAACTGAAACATGGAAGGATGGAATTAGGCGTGTAGGGTGGGAGGGGCGTCCTTATAATCGTAGGAATGAGAGAGTAGATGAAGAAGAGTAAAAGTGTGTTAGGAAGAAACAGTTCTTAAAAATTAAACCTGCATACAATTCAGGGTTTTTTTTGCTGTTGCTGCTTTTTGACGCTTACTGTTTGTGGTGCCCAATCCCATGCTCTTAACAGCTTGGCCATATTAATAACCTGCATTCTGATCAACACTAACAGGCCCACAGAAACTGGAGACAGTGAGGATGAGAATGAGGCATACAAAGTGATTCTCTCTTGCCGGGGAATGTTCTAGAAGCTCTACACATGGTGAAAGGAGCAGAAGCCAAAGAGAGGTGAAAATCCACATTCCATAGGTCCCATAGGATTCCCAGCTTCAAAGAGATTCTTTGTTGTTCAGGGCATGCTCTTAAACCATCAACACTCACCAAGTACACCAGGTTCTGGACCAAGGGCACACAGGGGCTGACAGATGCAGTACCTCTCTTTAAAGGCTGTTACAGGGTGACCAGACATGTAAATATATAAGAACTTGTACATTTTATCATTTAGAGAAATGAAATGTAGCATCAAGATGATGGCAGTGGGTTTCCTGAGTGATGGAGAAAACAGTTACATGAAGTCACAGTCTGGGAAGTTCTTCCAGAGGTGAGGGTTGGATTAGGTTTTTTGAGGAGAGGAAGAGTTTTGGAGAGGAAAGAGAAAATAGCATGAAAGGCTTGTGCAAAAGTAGGGAGGCAATAACTCATGGGAAGGCCCTCTAGATGCTAGAGGTCTTAATAAGACCTAGTGCAGGAAGGATTTCCCAAAACTCCAGAAAAAGTTCCTCATGTCTCCTGGAGCTTAGACTTAAGAACAAATTTAGTGTGGATTTTTGAGAACCATTCCTTGAAAGCTGAAAGTGCTTCTTTTCAACTTTTGGAAGATAAGGATGGTGCTAGTCCAGTCCAGAGATGTGATTAATCTTTCTCTTCGACCACTTTTGAGCATGCCTTGCTTAAAGGCCTTCAACCAAGACCTACTTTCTGCTGGATGCAAAGTCCAGACTCAGCCTGGCTTCCAGCATTCTCTGTAATCAGAAACCTACCCTTCAGCTTTCTCAAATTGCTATTACATCTTTGCTCCTGGCAAAAATTTTGTCATTTTCAAAATATAACTTGTGATTTCCTGTTCATATTATTAATATTATATTTCCAAACAGGAAAGAAACTTTTTTTGGCTATGCTTCAGTTTTGTGTTACTTCCTTCACAAAATTTTCCACTCTCTTTAGCAGGCAGAGAGCCCCCACCCCTATGAACTCATCCCACAGAACTTTTAATGTTCATATTACTCACCAAGATATGTCATTCTTTCAACAAGCACACGTGGATGGCCTGGTGTACACATGGCACATGTGATGGCCATCCCCGTCCTTCAGTATATTACTATTCTAGTTATTGTATACAGGTCACCTCCAATGGATTTCAAGTGCCAGTCATTTATCAACCAAAGGACAAAAACTATATACACCTAACAATGCCAAAACTCTGTGACAGGGAAAAACCATCCGTCCACAAATGAGGTTGGAAATAGAGTTCAAGAATTTGATCTCACCGGAATAAAGCTCTCAATTGCTAGAGTAGGCCTTTCGGATTCACTGAACCCAAGTTACTTTTTGTTTTACTATAGAAATGACAACACTGTGAAATGTTTAAGTAACTGGGGATGATTAGATATCTTTTGGGGGATTTGATTGAAAAATATTTGGGAAAGTCATTTTTACACTGACATTAAAATGCATGAACACAATTCTGTTTATTTAGTCTCATTAGTTATTCAGTTGAGAACCATTCTGGATGAATTAGCTTATTTAAATGCAAATAAATGACAAATCTTTACACAGAACATGGAGAGCCTCCAAATATTTTTGCTTCCCTGTGAAATATAAATATTATCATAGCATAATCATTACTGATTGACTTCAGATAATCATATAGCCTTATAAAGGCTTATGGAAGTGTTTTATGCTTTTCTCTAAATCCTGAAACTTTGGCAATTTTTGTAAATTTGTAAACCAGAAGTTATTCAGCGATTTTTCCTTTTCAAAGTTCAGGATCAGCAACTATTGGGGAAAAGTCAACTAAGTCATTAATCCATTTTTAAAATCAAGATCTGTTTTTATATATACTTCCTTCCAAATATAATATGAGCATTAGTGAATAAATTTCTGAATTTTTGAAATTTTGGTTATTCAGACTGGTAGTTTTCAAATGTTGGTTTATGAGAGATATTTACTTGGTTCTTGATGAGAAAATAAGGAATGTGTAGCAAGTTCTTCCACAAATCTAGTCCTGTTGAACGTAAAGGACTATATTTTATATCATAACCCTCCTTAACTTCTTATATTTAAGGATGGTGAAGAAGGCTGGCAAGCTTTTGTGTCCTCAATTTGTAAAATAAAAAGTTTGCAATCTTATAAGCACCCCAAGATTCATTTTGAAGTTCTAAAAACCTAAAAGAAATCTCAAGTCTGGGAAACACTGAATTAGACTACTGATGGTTTAAACTATATTCAGATTTTAGTTTTTGTGAGTCAAGTTCTAGGATAACAGGTGGGAATCACTGCACCTGGTCTATATTTGGATTTTTAAAAAATTACATTTTAGCCGGGTTCGGTGGCTCAGCCTGTAATCCCGCACCTTTGGGAGGCTGAGGTGAGTGGATTGCCTGAACCCGTGGGTTCAGGACCTGCCTGGGCAGGCGAGACCTCATCTCTACAATAAAATCAAAAAATTAGCCAGGCG